>NC_084564.2:30020000-30207500 GCF_033978685.3 Nerophis lumbriciformis | reverse complement strand
AACACATATACCTTTTTACCTTTTAAATTCCTTCCTCTTCTTTCCTGACAATTTAAATCAATGTTCAAGTAAATTTATTTTTTTTATTGTAAAGAATAATAAATAAATTTTAATTTAATTCTTCATTTTAGCTTCTGTTTTTTCGACGAAGAATATTTGTGAAATATTTCTTCAAACTTATTATGATTAAAATTAAAAAAAAATATTCTGGCAAATCTAGAAAATCTGTTGAATCAAATTTAAATCTTATTTCAAAGTCTTTTGAATTTCTTTTAAAATTTTTGTTCTGGAAAATTTAGAAGAAATAGTGATTTGTCTTTGTTAGAAATATAGCTTTGTTCAATTTGTTATACATTCTAAGATGATCAGTGTTTCCACAAAGATAAATATCATTAATTATTAATAATAACGTAGAGTTAAAGGTAAATTCAGCAAATTGTCTATTTCTGGCAATTTATTTGTGTGTATCAAACTGGTAGCCCTTCGCATTAATCAGTACCCAAGAAGTAGCTTTTGGTTTCAAAAAGGTTGGTGACCCCTGCCCTAAGGTCATACACAATAATTTAGTAATATAAATAGTAAAAAAAGATAAAAAAGAAGATCTGTATCTATCTATCTATATATATATATATATATATATATATATATATATATATATATATATATATGTATGTATACATCCACACACATGCACATATCCATACATATGCATATATATACATATATACATATAACATTATTGCACATTATAGTCCGACAAAATAAAAAGACATGACACATGAGGACATGACGGACACATTGTACTCACTCAATGCCTGTTTAATGCTACTATGGCTCTTAATTGGATTGATCCCGTACAATCAATTGCTAAATCAGTTCTACTGTTTTTGCTGGTTTATTTGAGGACATTCCATCTCCCTGTTACAATGATAATGATAAAATAAAAAAAATGATGGAATGCTCATGCATTTGCACATTCAGCAGGGGATGAAATGATTTATTTCATTGTAAAGAGCAAATAGCATTTCTAACAACCAGAAAGCGGCGCTGTTGGCTAATATTCAACAGTAGGTGAAGGAATCATTCAGGATGATGCATTCATTAAGCGTTTCTGCAATGCACACTTACTATTGAATGGCTCCATCAATGTCTCAAAACCGATACCAATCGAGAAATGTGCAATCATATATTGGATTTCGCCGTGATGGAGCGTGGCCGATGCAAACACGCAGTGTTTATTTTGCTGTAATGTTTACAGATGGTCATTTGCTGTCCACGCCACACTCCCAACTTATTAGTGCTGCCCCCTTGTCAGTGGGCTGAGCTGCGCACGCGCATTAGAGGGCGGCCGCAGCTCCTCCGCCTTGGTTCCTCGCGATGGGAATTTCAGCTCTTTTCGTAGAGCCGTTTTTTTTGGCTCAGCTTGCAAATAAGAGCCGTCTCTTTCGCCATCAGATTGTTGCGTTCCTTAAACCGATGAATTCCGAAAATAAGTGTTAAATGAATTCCTTTTATCAGAATACAATAATAATAATAATAATAATATGTTTTATTTGTAAAAAGCACTTTATATTGAGTAAACAATCTCAAAGTGCTACAGTGTATTAAAAAAAAAAAAAAAAAAAAAAAATTTTTTTTTTTTAAATAAATAAAAAAGATAAGAAAGAAATAAAACAATTAGAACAGCCAAATAGCTACAGCTAATATGCACCTCTAAAAAAGGGCTTTTTTAAAAAAGAACAACAACAATCCATCCATCCACTTTCTGCCGCTGGTCCCTTTCTAAATGTACACACTCAACAGAGAACAAACGATAACATCCATAACAAAAAAAAAAACCTTCAAGTGTTTTTTTTTTAATCAACAATTATTTATGAACAGCTTAACAATGTAAAAAAAATACAACAAGGAGAACATTTAACAATACCAACAGAAAATACACTTGTTCCATCCGGCATTTTATTTTATTACATACAATTGATTTAGCAAAATTAAGGCAATAGTGCAAAATGACACATTCAAAAATCAAATCTTTTTGCCACCAAAGCTCTCCTGTGTTTGTGAACGATATAACAACATTGACAATTCAACAATATGGGCAAGACAACAAAAAACACGGAATTATTTGTGAAAATACATACAGTATACAAAACCCAAAACCCCCCAAAAGTTGGCACAGGGGCATTTTTAACACTGTGTTACATGGCCTTTCCTTTTAACAACACTCAGTAAACGTTTGGGAACTGAGGAGACACATTTTTGAAGTGGAATTATTTCCCATTCTTGCTTGATGTACAGCTTAAGTTGTTCAACAGTCCGGGGTCTCCGTTGAGGTATTTTAGGTTTCATAATGCGCCACACATTTTCAATGGGAGGCAGGTCTGGACTACAGGCAGGCCAGTCTAGTACCCGCACTGTTTTACTACAAATTTGATTGATAATTTGTTTTGAAATCATAAGTCAAGCAGATATTTAAGTACAGTATTTATCGTTTTCTTTTTCTTTTTCTTTTTTTAAACATAGTTTTGGAATACATGATAATATAATATTTTTATTTTGATAATATTGAATTTTAAAATATATGCAATTGTTAGTAAGTTTAGTTTATTATTTCTTCGGTCAATGGTCAACAAAATAAACAAACAGTTTCACATAAACAAACAGTTGTACATTAATAAATTGAAAATGTTGCGGACCGAAAGGGTTTAGGCTGAAGTTGAACACTTATTGCACCTAACCCTATAAACAATGTCATATACAAGATGAGCTTCCAAAAATTATGAAATTTCCTTTGCACTACATATTATAAATACACAGCATAAACACTGTTCAATTATATACACAGTAAATACATGTGAAATATCCTTGTACACGTTTTAGTTCAACTTTTGTACCAATTATATGCATATACAGTATATAATTGGTAATTATATACATATATACTATATATGTATTTGCATGTATTGCATGCAGTACATGATTTTTAATGTCAAAAGGGCAAGGCAGCGTACTTCTAAAATAGCGCTAAGTATTAAAATGCACTATTTTTAGGTGTAAACATACAAAATTAGCTGAACAGCTAGCATAAAATGATAACATGCTAACATTCTCGTGCTAAAATAAGACAGGTTAGATTGAAAACCATGATTTTCATGTTAAAACATACAAAATTAGCTAAAAAGCTAGCATAAACTGTTAGCATGCTAATGTTAGTGTGATGACGTAGAACAAGTTAGCATTTTAAAATGAACTATTTGTAGGTGTAAACATACAAAAGTAGTTAAAAAGCTAGCATAAAATGTTAGCATGCTAATGTTAGCATGCTAATATACAAGACTTTAGCATACTTTTAAGATGGCACCAAGCATCAAAATCCATGATTCTTAGGTTTAACTAAAAGATAAACCATAACACTTTAGCATGATGACATAGGACAAGTTAGCGTACTTTTAAGATAGAGCCAAATTTTAAAATGCACTATTTTTAGGTGTAAACGCGCAGAATTAGCTCAAAAGCTAGCATAAAACTTTAGCACGCTTACATTAGCATATTATTATAAAAGACATCAGGATACTTCCAAAAAGGCACCAAATATCATAATTTTAGGTCAAAACATACAAAATCAGCTAAACGTTAGCATCCTAACGATTTGAGGAAATACCAAAATGCACTATTTGTAGGTTTAAACATGTAAAATTAGCAAAAAAGCTCATATAAAATGTCCGCATGCTAATGTTAGCATGTTAATATAAAATATGTTAGCATACTTCCAAGATAGCATCAAGTCTCAAAATTCATTATTTTAAGTTTTAATCATACAAAACAAGCTAAATAGCCAGCAAAAAAACCTTAGCATACTTCCACGATGGCATCAAGTAAGAAAAGATTAAGCATTTTATTAACGCATATTATTTCCAGGCTTTCGCGGGCCACATAAGGCCAGATTTGGCCCCCGGGCCTTGAGTTTGACACCTGTGGTATAGTTGGCGGTGATGTACATTTTAAGTCATGGCTGGAAACTGCCAATAAACCAAAAAAAGAAAGAAAAAGAACAAGATGAAAGAGAAAAAAAAAAAAAATGTCTTGTTTACTTTATAGCAGTCCTGGGCAATTATTTTGACTCAGGGGGCCAAATTTATAGAAAAAAATATGTCTGGGGGCCAATACATCTGATTTTTAGGAACACTAATATAAAACCTCACAATAATGTCTGATTGAATGCTAAAACCGTTATGACAGACTGTCTTAAAAACGGAATGGAATTTTTTATTTTTTTACTGCATGAGACACCAAGAATGTACATGAAAATAAAGAATGTGGGATTTACAATATTAACTATGAACGATAAAACACTGAAAATTGACAACATATGAACGTCACACCCCCTCTCGATCGACATATCAATCGAAACACAACAAAAATGCGATAAACAGCGAAATATGAACGCTAAGGGTAAAAAAAACAAAAAACACTTACAATCTGATACATCTGAGATATCACTAAGATTAAAAACTTTGTTGTAATCCCTGCAGCTATAGCCGCCCTAAACAGCAGGCCCGGCCGACCTCTCTGACAAGCCTGTAAATGCGTTGGTCATGAATGATGTCTTTTTGTTATTTTTGTTCGTGATGTGTAATGTCTATTGTTTAAATGTACGGCAGTGAAAATGAATTTCCCCAACGGGGACCAATACATCTAAATCTAAATCTAAATCTAAAAAATCTCCTTCTGCGTCTGTCCCTGACACCCGCTTTTCAGGCTGGTCGCTCTGTGGAAACGCTCTCCACCCACACTGCTTGGTGCCTCGTCTGAGCTACTGTGACTTAGATGACCATAGTAACTAATTAGATGACCATAGTAACTAATTAGATGACCATAGTAACTAGTATATCATGCAAAAGTGCAGATTCCAACCATTGAAATACTTAGTATTAGGGATGTCCGATATTGGCTTTTTGCCAATACCCGATATTCCGATATTGACCAAACCCTTAATTAATAGAGATGTCCGATATCGGCCTGCCGATATTATCGGCCGATAAATGCGTTAAAATGTAATATCGGAAATTATCGGTATCGTTTTTTTTTTTTATTATCGGTATCATTTTTTGGTTTTTTTGGTTTTGTTTTTTGTATTAAATCAACATAAAAAACACAAGATACACTTACAATTAGTGCACAACCCAAAAAACCTCCCTCCCCCATTTACACTCATTCACACAAAAGGGTTGTTTCTTTCTGTTATTAATATTCTGGTTCCTACATTATATATCAATATATATCAATACAGTCTGCAAGGGATACAGTCCGTAAGCACACATGATTGTGCGTGCTGCTGGTCCACTAATAGTACTAACCTTTAACAGTTAATTTTACTCATTTTCATTAATTACTAGTTTCTATGTAACTGTTTTTATATTGTTTTACTTTCTTTTTTATTGAAGAAAATGTTTTTAATTTATCTATCTTATTTTATTCCATTAATTCTTTTTAAAAGTACCTTATCTTCACCATACCTGGTTGTCGAAATTAGGCATAATAATGTGTTAATTCCACGACTGTATACATCAGTTGGTATCGGTTGATATCGGTATCGGTAATTAAAGAGTTGGACAATATCGGATATCGGCAAAAAGCCATTATCGGACATCTCTATTAATTACCGATACCGATATCAACCGATACTGATGTATACAGTCGTGGAATTAACACATTATTATGCCTAATTTGGACAACCAGGTATGGTGAAGATAAGGTCCTTTTTAAAAAAAAATAAAAAATAAAAAATAAGATAAATAAATTTAAAAAAAAATTCTTGAATAAAAAAGAAAGTAAAACAATATAACAACAGTTACATAGAAACTAGTAATGAATGAAAATGAGTAAAATTAACTGTTAAAGGTTAGTACTATGGCGCAGTGGAAGAATGGCCGTGCGCGACCCGAGGGTCCCTGGTTCAATCCCCACCTAGTACCAACCTCGTTGTGTCCTGAGCAAGACACTTCACCCTTGCTCCTGATGGGTGCTGGTTAGCGCCTTGCATGGCAGCTCCCTCCATCAGTGTGTGAATGTGTGTATGAATGGGTAAATGTGGAAGTAGTGTCAAAGCGCTTTGAGTACCTTGAAGGTAGAAAAGCGCTATACAAGTACAACCCATTTATCATTATAATTTATTTATTAGTGGACCAGCAGCACGCACAATCATGTGTGCTTACGGACTGTATCCCTTGCAGACTGTATTGATATATATTGATATATAATGTAGGAAGCAGAATATTAATAAAAGAAAGAAACAACCCTTTTGTGTGAATGAGTGTGAATGAGTGGGGGAGGGAGGTTTTTTGGGTTGGTGCACTAATTGTAAGTGTATCTTGTGTTTTTTATGTTGATTTAATAAAAACAAAACAAAAAAAACGATACCGATAATTATAAAAAACGATTCCGATAATTTCCGATATTACAATAATATAATATCGTCAGGCCGATATTATCGGACATCTCTACTTAGTATAGTTCAAGACTTACGGTCATTTGAAAACATCACTGCACATCATAATGGCAGCTACAGTTTCCATCTTAAAGATCTAAAAAAGTTATTTGGGAATGTCCGGTGGGCCAGGTTGAAAAGCTTAACGGGCCGCATGCGGCCCCCGGGCCTTAATTTGCCCAGATCTGCTTTATAGTGTCTTTCCGAGTTTTTACACCAAAGAGCGTTCTTTGAGAGCCGGTTCGCTCACGAACGCCCCATCACTAGTGGTTTCGGTTGAGCATTCTTGGCAACGTCTGGCTCGGGGAACAGCCAGTCGAGTGTCGGCCAAACCGGAGGCTTTTCACCATGCGCCGGGAGTACATTTGAAAGACATTCGTGCCCCCGGCCGTCTTTTATAAAGGTAAGCGCTCCTTTATTTTTCTTCAACATTTTTTTAGCGAGCTATTTTTAAAGCGGCGAAAAGTGACGCGCTTGTATTAACGAGCTAGGCAAACACGGAGTGGGGGGGGGGGGGGGGGGGAGCCGAAGCGTCTAACTTCAGTCAAAACCGCCTTCAAATGTTCCACTTTTAGACGTTTCCACACTATATTCAGGCCACTTTGATCCGAATTAGGCACTTTAAAGGTTAACATGTCGGCTACTTTTATGAACTACCCCGATATCACACAGCCATCATGCTCCTTGAGGACGTTCTACGCATGCGCAGTGGCACAATACATATATCCCATTTGTAGTTTTTTTTTTTTTTTTGAACACCTGAGAAGAAGAATGGCAAAAAGTAGCAAATCCAGACAATGGGAGCTTTGTTTTTTGGGGGTCAGCTAGCCCTTCCTGGACGAGCCGTGCATGTCGAGTAGTTGCCTTTGGCGTGGGAAATGTTTTGGCTCCTCTTGCTCATTCACGTAGTTTGTACAAGTGTGTTGACACCAATGTGACCTGGATGCCTTGTGGAAGATGTTGGGGCTGATACACTTCCACAGTTACAGGACATATTAGTTTAGTTTTTATTTGAAGGGACAATTGCACAGAAACATTAAGCTCGAAGACAGATATGTTCTGTACCAGATTGTGGCTAAATAGCTCATTTCCATCTGCAGTTCCTGGCTACCTAAATTAATGGCATACAAAAATCACGCAATAAAATGATGACAATAAAATCATACTATAGCATGTAATCAAATTAAGAAAAGTCATAAAATGCCCTTTCATTGACACATACTTAATATACAATATAACCATACCTCATTTGTATCATCACACAAAGACAATTACATGGTAATAGATTGATTAGTTCAGGGGTTCTTAATCTTTTTGACCACGGGGAACCAACTTTTCCACTACAGAGTGGCCCACTCAAATATTAACATTGAAATAGTATATTTTCCTGGATTTTTATTTATTTATTTTTTGTCCTGCCCAGCTTCTCAGGCAAATCATATAGTTGATGTACAAACCCCGTTTCCATATGAGTTGGGAAATTGTGTTAGATGTAAATATAAACGGAATACAATGATTTGCCAATCCTTTTCAACCCATATTCAATTGAATGCACTACAAAGACAAGATATTTGATGTTCAAACTCATAAACTTTATTTTATTTTTTTGCAAATAATAATTAACTTAGAATTTCATGGTATTTTAGGCTTCATAATGCGCCACACATTTTCAATGGAAGACAGGTCTGGACTACAGGCAGGCCAGTCTAGTACCCGCACTCTTTTACTATGAAGCCACGTTTATGTAACACGTGGCTTGGCATTGTTTTGCTGAAATAAGCAGGGGTGTCCATGGTAACGTTGCTTGGATGGCAACATATGTTGCTCCAAAACCTGTATGTACCTTTCAGCATTAATGGCACCTTCACAGATGTGTAAGTTACCCATGTCTTGGGCACTAATACACCCCCATACCATCACAGATGCTGGCTTTTCAACTTTGCGCCTATAACAATCCGGATGGTTATTTTCCTCTTTGGTCCGGAGGACACGACGTCCACAGTTTCCAAAAACAATTTGACATGTGGACTCGTCAGACCACAGAACACTTTTCCACTTTGTATCAGTCCATCTTAGATGAGCTCAGGCCCAGCGAAGCCGACGGCGTTTCTGGGTGTTGTTGATAAACGGTTTTTGCCTTGCATAGGAGAGTTTTAACTTGCACTTACAGATGTAGCGACCAACTGTAGCTACTGACAGTGGGTTTCTGAAGTGTTCCTGAGCCCATGTGGTGATATCCTTTACACACTGATGTCGCTTGTTGATGCAGTACAGCCTGAGGAATCGAAGGTCACGGGCTTAGCTGCTTACGTGCAGTGATTTCTCCAGATTCTCTGAACCATTTGATGATATTACGGACCGTAGATGGTGAAATCCCTAAATTCCTTGCAATAGCTGGTTGAGAAAGGTTTTTCTTAAACTGTTCAACAATTTGCTCACGCATTTGTTGACTAAGTGGTGACCCTCGTCCCATCCTTGTTTGTGAATGACTGAGCATTTCATGGAATCTACTTTTATAGCCATCATGGCACCCACCTGTTCCCAATTTGCCTGTTCTGCTGTGGGATGTTCCAAATAAGTGTTTGATGAGCATTCCTCAACTTTATCAGTATTTATTGCCACCTTTCCCAACTTCTTTGTCATGTGTTGCTGGCATCAAATTCTAAAGTTAATGATTATTTGCAAAAAAAAAATGTTTATCAGTTTGCACATCAAATATGTTGTCTTTGTAGCATATTCAACTGAATATGGGTTGAAAATGATTTGCAAATCATTGTATTCCGTTTATATTTACATCTAACACAATTTCCCAACTCATATGGAAACGGGGTTTGTAGATGCCCATATAAGCTGTTCAGATTGACTTTACAAAAGAGAAGTGTAAGATATAGGGCTGGGCAATATGGCCTTTTATTAATATCTCAATATTTTTAGGCCATGTCACGATACACGATATATATCTGGATATTTTGCCTTAGCCTTGAATGAGCACTTGATGCATATAATCACAGCAGTATGATGATTCTATGTGTCTACATTAAAACATTCTTCTTCATACTGCATTAATATATGCTCATTTTAAACTTTCATGCAGAGAGGGAAATCACAATTAAGTCAATTTACCAAAAGTATATTTATTAAACAGTTATTAAGCAGTGGCACAAACATTCATGTCATTTCCAAAACAGAAAGTGCAAGATTGTCAGAGACATTTTAAAACAAGCTATTAGTGCACTTTTGTGCATGATGTCACTAAGATGACATATCAAAACAACACTAAATTAAAGTGCATTTTAAAACAAATAAAGTGCACTTTTGTGCATGATGTCACACAAGATGTTTCAATAAGTGTCAAATAAAAATGAGCTGCATAATAGGAAATCAAATAGTGTATGTCCTTCGCTATGTGGTAGACGTTATCTCCTCCTGTTGTTGACTTTTTTTTTTTAATACGGTGTCGATCTGGAAATGGTTGCTTGGGCATTTTGTGGGTGTGGCACCGAACGGAGATGTTGACATGCGGAGTTTCAAGCACTCTTCATTCTCTAGCGGGTGACTTTTCAAATGATGCTACACATTCGCAGTGGTGCTACTTGTATGTGAATGTACATGTACATGTATGTGTATATGTATGTTTGTACAGTGAATGTGCGTGTGGATGTACGAACTTTGAGTATGTAGGTATGTACTGTATTTGTGTATGTATGTGGGAGCGTAGGTACCTATGTATGTATGAATAACGGTGTGTATGTGAGTATATGTGTATTTGTATGTACAATATATTTGACTCCCAGTGTGTGTGGGAGCCATAGTACAGCCCAGCCACCCAGAGAGCCCAACCCACAAACAGCTGCATTTTAATCAAATCAAACAATGTACTACAAGAAACTCTTCAAACTTAAAGTGTTTACAAAGTAGTGAAGTGAAGTGAATTATATTTATATAGCGCTTTTCTCTAATGACTCAAAGCGCTTTTTACATAGTGAAACCCAATATTAAAGTTACATATAAAGCAGTGTGGGTGGCACTGGGAGCAGGTGGGTAAAGTGTCTTGCCCAAGGACACAACGGCAGTGACTAGGATGGCGGAAGCGGGGATCGAACCTGGAATCCTCAAGTTGCTGGCACGGCCAGTCTACCAACCGAGCTATGCAGCCCCAAAGTACAAGAACAAGAACAAAGTATTCATTTTCAAAATAATCTTACTCATCTCACCATATGAAATGTAACTTACTTTACCGAGTATTATTCATTTATTTTTATTGTGATTACTTATGGAGTACCGTATTTTCCGCACTATAAGGCGCACCTAAAAACCACAATTTTTCTCAAAAGCTGACAGTGCGCCTAATAACCCGGTGCGCTTTATTACGATTCATTTTCATAAAGTTTCGGTCTCGCAACTTCGGTAAACAGCCGCCATCTTTTTTCCCGGTAGAACAGGAAGCGCTTCTTCTTCTACGCAAGCAACCGCCAAGGAAAGCACCCGCCCCCATAGAACAGGAAGCGCTTCACCCGCCCCCATAGAACAGGAAGCGCTTCACCCGCCCCCGGAAGAAGAAGAAAAAACGCGCGGATATCACCGTACGTTTCATTTCCTGTTTACATCTGTAAAGACCACAAAATGGCTCCTACTAAACGATCCGGGTCATAAAAAGACGCAATCTCTCCATCCGCACACGGATTACTACCGTATTTCACAGCAACTGAACCGCACTGTGGAACGGGAGCACGTACGGTGAATATTCGCTCCACAGGGAATGAGAAGTCATCCTTCACTGTGGTTCTAGCTTGCCATGCTAACTTCCACTCATGGTGATATTCAAAAGGAAGACCTTGCCAAAAGAGACCTTTCCAGCCGGCGTCATCATAAAAGCTAACTCGAAGGGATGGATGGATGAAGAAAAGATGAGCGAGTGGTTAAGGGAAGTTTACGCGAAGCGGCCGGGTGGCTTTTTTCACGCTGCTCCGTCCATGTTGATATATGACTCTATGCGCGCCCACATCACAGATGGTGTCAAAAAACAAGTGAAGCACACAAATACAACACTCGCCGTCATTCCGGGTGGATTAACCAAAGAACTCCAACCGCTGGATATTGGTGTCAACAGGGCATTCAAATCACGACTGCGAACTGCGTGGGAAAAATGGATGACCGAAGGCGAACACACCTTCACTAAGACGGGCAGACAACGCCGGACAAGATACGCCAACATCTGCCAGTGGATTGTAAATGCCTGGGCAGATATTTCTGTCACAACTGTGGTCCGAGCTTTCCGGAAGGCAGGATTCACAGAACTGCTGCACAACAACAGCGACACTGAATCCGATGATTTCGAAGAGACGGAGCCCGCCATTTTGGAAGCCACGCTAGCGCAACTTTTCAATTCGGACACCGAAGACGAAGAATTCGAAGGATTTACCGGTACGAATGAAGAATAACTTCAGAAAGTGAGCGCTATGTTTATTTTGTGTGTTGTGTGTTGTGACATTAACGTTCGAGCAACATTACCGGTATGTTGCTATTGCTCTACACCATTTTGAATTTTACTATGTTTGTGATTGCACATTTGTACATTTTGGGACAGAGTTGTTAGAACGCTGGTTTTCAATATATTATTAAAGTTTGACTGAACTATCTGACTGTTTTTTTGACATTCACTTTAGCGCAGCGTTTTTTTGACGTTCACTTTAGCGCAGCGTAGGCGCGGCTTTTAGTCCGGGGCGGCTTATTGGTGGACAAAATTATGAAATATGTAATTCATAGAAGGTGCGGCTAATAATCCGGTGCGCCTTATAGTGCGGAAAATACGGTATATTGTGGATACATTGAGAACAGGAAGTGGACAAAAGATTTAGCAACTGTTATGTAAAAGAAAAGGGGTAGGATTAAATAAACTCTGCTTCTTCCTACTCCTTTTCGAACATGTTGAATAGAGAAACTGGAAATTGTGATGTATCATGTTGCATGCTTGCATGTTCCAAATAAACTCAAACTCAAACTCAATCATATTCAATGATTATATCCAACCTACTTACAGTTGGCAACATTGTCAAATGATATGACCACTGTTATGTACAGGAGGAAGGAAATGGCACAGACAGCAGGGATGTAGTTTGGATCTATGATTTATTATATATACATATATACACTGTGTATATATATATATATATATATATATATATATGTATGTATGTGTGTGTGGGGAAAAAAAATCACAAGACTACTTCATCTCTACAGGCCTGTTTCATGAGGGGGTTCCCTCAATCATCAGGAGAAATCTCCTGATGATTGAGGGACACCAATACACACACACACACACACACACACACACACACACACACACACACACATGCAACTTTATGGACAAATGATTGCATGTCTGAGGACAGAGGAGACATGTGAGTAAATACTATCACATCTGCACCAGGAGGTCAGCAGACCATGGCCACCAGGACACTTACACAAAGGCGCCCCTACAAGCACGGCCGATAACCCCCGAGGCAGATGGCTCATCTGAGGAACATTGGAAAATAAAAATAATACATCTTGTAAAATAGTAGGAACCATGAGTAGAGATAAAAAATAACATACAAGTAAGATATATGAAGATTAATAGAGAGAGAAAAAACTATGAAAATAAAATGAATATACAGTAAATAAATAGAACTAAATAAAATCTTGCATAACTAATAGGATACAAAGTAAAATACACATGACTTCAATAACATAATTGATATTATGTAAAAGCTAAAACAAAAATGTGGGTCTTAAGCCTGCTCTTAAAAACATGAACGTTCTCTGCAGCCCTGAGGTCCTCTAGCAAGCTGCTCCATAGACAGGGGACATAATGGTGGAAATAACACAAAGCTGCCATGTCGGCATTTTTATATTTTTTTTAAAATTGTCATTGCTCAAAAAATAATATTCACTCATAATTGACGGATACATCTGAAGTTAATCTAGAGATTTAAGGGTTAAAAGTAAAAATAATATACATTGATATATGACTTATTTTTAGCACTTTTATGACTGGGGCCCTTTTGATTCCCAAGAATTTAAATCAGATTTTTTTTTAAACTGTCATTGTTCAAAAAATAATAATGAATAAAATGCAACGTTGTCATAAATTTTATATCTACCTACCGATTACGTCACATCAAATATTGCATTTTGAAAAAATGTTTTGGGGAAAATATTTCAAAGGGGTTTCTTATATAAAATAGGGCATAAGCTATAGAGAAAATAACATTTTTATGGCAAAATATAGATCTGAAGTTGGCACTTTAATGTCTGACACCGATTTGGGTCTCCAGGAACTTTTGACACGTAGCAACACATAAAATAAAAAAATAAAACAATTTACAAATGCCGCCTGCTGCTGTCATTTTTCAGTGGAAAACGTTTGGACACCACTCCACGGAAACTATGTATGCATATTTATAATTCCGGGCACTTCATGCTGTCTGGGTATGACCAATTTTCATTAGTTTTACTCATTAAACGCTTTAATTGAAGCAACAGAATATCATTGTCATTGTACAAACTGACAAGTGTGTGTGCGTGTGTGTGTGTGTGTCTCCTCACTCAGTCATTCATTCATTTTACTAAGATGTGAGATATAACAATTTCTAAGGAAAGAATAATCTATTTTGATAAACATCAGGAGGTTTGCAAGTTCAGAGCTGTGGTGCGCGTGTTTGTGTCCTCACTCAGTCATTCATTCGTTTTACTAAGACATGGGATATAACAATTTCCAAGGAAGGAATTGTCTGATGTTTGATAATCATCAGAGTTTTGCAAGTTAAGAGTTGTGGTGTGTGCGTGTGTGCGTGCGTGCGTCAGAGCACGTAAGACTAGCGTTATCTCAGATATGAGCTTAAAGACTTCCATTGTTAACTCCTCCTTTGTAGGAATTTGAAAAATCCATATCGAAGTTATCGTGACCAATATGATCATGGTTATGACTATCGTGGTATTGTTGAATGTGCTCAAAAAGTACTGATGTACACAATAAAATGTTTTATTCTATGTGACATCACACAGATTCACTTCCACTATCCCTTTGTAAATGGATGGATCATTCTATTCTAATTATATATATATATATATATATATATATATATATATATATATTAGGGCTGCGAATCTTTGGGTGTCCCACGATTCGATTCAATATCGATTCTTGGGGTCACGATTCGATTATAAATTGATTTTTTTCGATTCAACGCGATTCTCGATTCAAAAACGATATTTTTGCGATTCAAAACGATTCTCTTTTCATTCAATACATAGGATTTCAGCAGGATCTACCCCAGTCTGCTGACATGCGAGCAGAGTAGTAGATTTTTGTAAAAAGCTTTTATAATTGTAAAGGACAATGTTTTATCAACTGATTGCAATAATGTACATTTGTTTTAACTATTAAATGAACCAAAAATATGACTTATTTTATCTTTGTGCATTCGACCGTGTCCCTCGAGAAGTCCTGTGGAGAGTGCTCAGAGAGTATGGGGTATCGCACTGTCTGATTGTGGCGGTCCGCTCCCTGTACGATCAGTGTCAGAGCTTGGTCCGCATTGCCGGCAGTAAGTCGGACCCGTTTCCAGTGAGGGTTGGACTCCGCCAAGGCTGCCCTTTGTCACCGAGTCTCCACGTCTGTAGCCAACTGATGGATATTTGGCAGACGTTCAGGCATTATTTTTGGATGTGTAGCAAAGCCTGTTTTTTCCAACTAAAAAGTATGCAGACACACGTAGGGCTTATCTAGCTAGGAGCGAGGTCAGACGCAGTAGTATGTCTATGAGGAAGGCGGTTTTTCCTTGAAGGCGTCATGAAAAAAAGCGGTAATTTGAGTGCTTCTTCTTGTAGCAAACGAGTGAGAGCGATAAAGATGAATCTTAAGTTTGATGCTCATAAACAAGCTCTAGAAGCCATCAGGTCCACAGACAATTTCATGAGATTGACAGCAATTCTTGCATAATTACCTAGGTCTTGATTTAATTTGAGCCGCACTTAATGATCTCTGTGTCATTTTGAATTGTATGCTATAAAGTGTGCTCCATCAGTCTAATGTGAACAGGCTACGCCATTAGATCTGGGTGTGCTTGTTCAGTCCAAGGTAAAATAGCATTAGACCATTAACAGTATTGCTGCAGCCTGTCCCCCATTCTCTGTGATGTATCTGTCTCCCTGAGGGTTCTATCCATAAGTCAGTAAGCTTGGCTATGTCAACAGGTTAGTG
This sequence comes from Nerophis lumbriciformis, assembly GCF_033978685.3. Lineage (NCBI taxonomy): Eukaryota > Metazoa > Chordata > Actinopteri > Syngnathiformes > Syngnathidae > Nerophis > Nerophis lumbriciformis. Next base: position 30,191,769 of record NC_084564.2, on the reverse strand, counting down.
ATTTACTGAAAGACGAGCACACCACCTAGCCTGAGACGGTCGCTTCTGCAGCTATAAAACACTGGCCAAGCAGTACAATTAATCTACCAAGCTTTCCCAATCCATTTGCAGGTGAAAATTCCTTCAAGTTGTTGTTTCCCCATCTGTGTCTCCTACGCAACGAGAGGGAGGATTTAGAATATCACACTTCTCTATGTTAATGTCCTCAGCAGCCTGACCATGTGACCTTACCTTATTCCTAATATTAAAAAAGGATGGCGTCTGCTTGCTCGCTGAAAATAAATGGCTCTACCAGACACGGCTAAATCTCGCTTCCTTTGACTTCTCTGCACCGGTCCTGTTTGACTGGGGTAAATATAGCCTGTTGGTTCTCGCTAGAGGATAAACACAGATGTTGAGGCGGCATTTCTTGCCACAGGTTGGCCCCGCGTCCTCCCTCTGGTCAGCAGTGGCCGCAGTGGGAGAGCCATCCATCCTTCCACAAAACACTTCAAACACAGACCAAGGCCTTTGACTGAAATATGGGGCAGATGTTCAGTTGCTGAGAACATAGACTACTAGACAACGACTCATTTGTTTACTCACGGCCTTATATGTCCATTTAACAGATTTACCTATTGATCAGGGCTTGAATTTAACGCGGTATTTGTCGCGACCACCCTTGTGATTTGCAGTAATGTCTTAAAGGGGAACATTATCACCAGACCTATGTAAGCGTCAATATATACCTTGATGTTGCAGAAAAAAGACCATATATTTTTTAACCGATTTTCGAACTCTAAATGGGTGAATTTTGGCGAATTAAACGCCTTTCTATTATTCGCTCAAATCAGCTCTGTTATTTTCCGTTTTTTCGACTGTTTTCCGTACCTTGGAGACATCATGCCTCGTCTGTGTGTTGTCGGAGGGTGTAAAAACACGAACAGGGACGGATTCAAGTTGCACCAGTGGCCCAAAGATGCGAAAGTGGCAAGAAATTGGACGTTTGTTCCGCACACTTTACCGACGAAAGCTATGCTACGACAGAGATGGCAAGAATGTGTGGATATCCTGCGACACTCAGAGCAGATGCATTTCCAACTGGACTGGACAGATCAGCTTTCAGGAAAAGAGAGCGGATGAGGGTATGTCTACAGAATATATTAATTGATGAAAACTGGGCTGTCTGCACTCTCAAAGTGCATGATGTTGCCAAATGTATTTCATATGCTGTAAACCTAGTTCATAGTTGTTAGTTTCCTTTAATGCCAAACAAACACATACCAATCGTTGGTTAGAAGTCGATCGCCGAATTCGTCCTCGCTTTCTCCCGTGTCGCTGGCTGTCGTGTCGTTTTCGGCGGTTTCGCTTGCATACGGTTCAAACCGATATGGCTCAATAGCTTCAGTTTCTTCTTCAATTTCATTTTCGCTACCTGCGTCCACACTACAACCATCCGTTTCAATACATGCGTAATCTGTTGAATCGCTTAAGCCGCTGAAATCCGAGTCTGAATCCGAGCTAATGTCGCTATACCTTGCTGTTCTAACCGCCATGTTTGTTTGTGTTGGCATCACTGTGTGATGTCACAGGAAAATAGACGGGTGTATATAACGATGGTTAAAATCAGGCACTTTGAAGCTTTTTTTAGGGATATTGCTTGATGAGTAAAATTTTGAAAAAAACTTCGAAAAATAAAATAAGCCACTGGGAACTGATTTTTAATGGTTTTAACCCTTCTGAAATTGTGATAATGTTCCCCTTTAAAAATGTACCACCATTTACGGCAACAACATGCCGTGACCGCCCTTGACTTTTTACCTGTTAATGGAGTAGGGATGTGACGATAAACGATATAATTATAGGCAGCGGTAAAATTCCAGACGGTTAGTAACATCGTTTAAATTTGTATTTACCGAAAAGCCGTCATTTAGTAATGCATTTTAGGCAATGTCTACACTAAGTCGTTTAACCCCTTAAACGAATAATTATTTAGCCTAAGCTAAGGGTGTGTGCAACTGAGCGTATTTTCAGGTCGAAATTGTCTGTCAAAGTGTACCAACTTCTCGGTTTTTATCCACATTCTTTTTCTATCTAGGTAAGAGGCATGATTTATCATCTACAATTAACTTTCACCAGGTCAGGGGCGAGAGAGCAGCTCCCCAGCTCATGACGTCAATACAGCAGCATCAGCTATAGTTATCTCTTTCCGATCAATACACTGCTAACTGAAGGTCCTTAACGTTAGTGGTTATATTAACGATATTGCTAATACTTGGTTAATATTCAGGTCACAAAATGTAAATGGAGTATTGTTGGTTGTTTTTGGATGTTTTTTAGTAGGTTTTATGGCTCCAATTTGCTCCATTGAAAGATTACTTTTATTTTTGTGTATTTACGAGTTAGAATGCATAAAAAAAGACACATATGTTCTTGTCTTTCATAAGGATTGTGAATTAGCGGTAAAATTCCCCAAAAAAGGAAGTTCAATTTTAAGACTTGCACATAGGTGTCCAATATAAACATACTATTCAGGATTTTTTTTTTTTTAAACTTACTTTTACACTTGCCAACTGTAGTCTATTTTAAATAATACGGCCCTATCATGAATTGTTGTGAGGGAAGAAAGACATCATATATGTGTCCATCCTTCCATTTTCTACCGCTTGCATTTAAATTCCGGGTGTAAGGGTACGCCATAATCATGGTCAAGGGTTTGGTTAATTTTTTTGGTCTAATAAGGTAAACACATTTTAAACATGTTTTTGTCTAACCATTTTCTACCACATGCTGATTTTTCCTTACTTGATAGTGGCATGTAAAAGTAAATTACAATTGATGTATATAACATTTTCCATAAAACTAATAAATATTTTCAAAATGTAGAATTTTATCAAAGCTTCTTAAATAATGTTATTTTTTCAATTTAGTAAAATTCCTTCCACCTGACTTTTTACTGGTTTACCCGCCTGACTTTCCAGTAATTTCAAATTAAACAGGCTTCCATTTGGATACATTTACTTTTGCTAACACAATTTATTTTTCAATAGAAGAAATAGTTTTATGATCAAATCAAATGTTCATAGTTTACCACTAGTTGTACCACCTGGCATGAAAAGTGTACTAACATGCATGTGATTTAAAAGAAGCTCTTTTAAGTTTTTATCAATATTTGAAAGAGATCTTTAAAGTACCAGTAGAATGGAAAAACAAGTTTCCTCTATATTGAAGCTATTGTCAGTTTTCGGTACATCTCTTGTCAATAGTGTGCAAATGATAGGCTATATATCACATTGTAAAGACCAGCTGCTATTAATATTTTATGTTTGTGTGGTTTGGATTTGATGTTAGTTTTTCCCATGTTTGCAAACACACCGTCCGTGCTTGAAAGGTGATTGGCGGAGAATGAAAAAGTGTTGTGTGTCTGGAGAAGTGCAGACTCACGGAGATTAAAGTGTTTTCACGGGAGGTAAAACCTCCATGTGCCATTTGTTATCATAAGATTGGTAATAAAATGTAAAAATAGCGTCAGACTTTGTATGTTTTCTCCTGGGGGCTACAATATATTATATTGCTTTAATTTGTTTTAAAGTAAAAACATTTTGAAGGTTTTGAAGGTTTCCATCCATCCATTTTCTACCGCTTGTCCCTTTACGGCGGGGTACACCCTGGACAAGTCGCCACCTCATCGCAGGGCCATTATGTTTGAAAATGTTTAATTTAGACCAAAAATGCATAGAATATGCAGTAAAAAAATGTAAACCTTTGTTCAACGCTATGTGATATGATTGTTCAGTTTGACATTTTGTTTTCTTTTTTTATTGCATTGTGTTTTTGATTGCAACATTGTTAGAATAGAATATCAAAATAAAGTATACACACTTTCTTACCTTTTGAAGGTGTGGCGGTAATAAAAATGCCGTGGCGGCGCGCCACATTGAATTGCAAGGGGAAACCCTGTATAGATGTATACATATGTATGTATGTGTATATATATATATATATATATATATATATATATATATATATATATATATATATATATACATATATATATATATATATATGTGTGTGTATATATTAGGGGTGTAACGGCACACAAAAACTTCGGTTCGGTACGGTTTAGAGGTCGCGGTTCGGTTCATTTTCGGTACAGTAAGAAAACAACAAAATATACATTTTTGGTTATTTATTTACCAAATTTGTAAACAATGGCTTTATACTTTTAACATTGGGAACACTATAATAATTCTGCCCACGTTAATCAACGTTAAACTGCCTCAAGTTGTTGCTCAGATTAAATAAAATGACCAAACTTTTCTTCTACATATAAAAAGTGCAACATTAAACAGTTTCAAGTCAACTCATCATGCTTAATTTATTACAGCTTTTGGGAAGCCTGTAGTTGATTTTTATTATGTAAAAGTTATATTTTTATCAACATGTGATAGCAGGGACCCTGCCATTCAAAACTAGGTTGCTACATTACTAATGATTAATGCAAGTGAAATAACAGACAGACAGGACTTTGCTGTCCCTCACACACACACACACACACACACACACACACACACACACACACACACACACACACACACACACACACACACACACACACACCGCAAAATGTACGGAGTGGTACACGGACGTACTTCACACACACACACACACACACCGCAAAATGTACGGAGTGGTACACGGACGTAGGGAGAAGTACAGAGCGCCATTAAACCTTAAAGGCACTGCCTTTACGTGCCGGCCCAATCACATAATATCACACACACAAGTGAATGCCAGGCATACTTGGTCAACAGCCATACAGGTCACACTGAGGGTGGCCGTAAAAACAACTTTAACACTGTTACAAATATGCGCCACACTGTGAACCCACACTAAACAAGAATGACAAACGCATTTCGGGAGAACATCCGCACCGTAACACAACATAAACACAACAGAACAAATACCTATAACCCCTTGCAGCACTAACTCTTCCGGGACGCTACAGTATACACCCCCCTATTTTTTTCTAAATATAAAATACTTCCTTGTGGTCTACATAATATGTAATGGTGGTTCTTTGGTCAAAATGTTGCATAGATGATGTTTTACAGATCATCTTCAAGTCACTTTCTGACAGTCGCTTCCGGATGCACCGTTTTGTGGGCGGTCTTATTTACGTGGCTCACCTTCGACAGCGTCTTCTCCCCGTCATCTTTGTTGTAGCGTGCAAGGACGGGAGTGGAAGAAGTGTCAAAAGATGGAGCTAACTGTTTTAATGACATTCACACTTTACTTCAATCGATAACGGAGCAGCATCTCCTCATCCGGAAACAACAACACCGGAAATGTGTCCTGTGAAAAAACGTCTGACCGGAACTCTTAAATAACTAAAGTTCCTTGGGTGAATACTACACCGGTATGTTTTAGCTGACAGATATAAGTAAGAACTTTACACTACTTTATATTAAAAATAGCAACAGTGGAGGATGAATGTCCCACAACAAGAAGATAGAGAAAAAGAAGAAGCTTATCGACTACGGTGTCAGCACGGACTACAAAGACGGACGCGTACAATTTTTCTGGATTCATGCAGATCCCAAATACAGATCAGTAGGTACCACAAGGTAAGAAAAGTTGCTTTTGCATAATATTGCGAAACAAAACGGCAGATAATATGTCTTACCTTATACACACGCCATAATAATACTTGTATGTTGAATCACATCAAACGGTGCAGCCTACACTTATCTCTTATGTTTGACTGCCATCTACTGGTCACACTTATCATTACACCATGTACCAAATAAAATTGCTTCGAGGTGGGTAAGCTCAACCAAACTTATTCCTTGCATTTGGCGCACTATAAGGCGCACTGTCGCATTTTGAGAAAAAAAATTTTTTTTAAGTGTGCCCTATTGTCCGTAAAATACGGTACACGGGAAAGAAACACGCAAGCAGGGATAACATGCAAACTCCTGCTTCAGTCCCCCCATCTGAGGTTACCTATGGGACAATGCCTGACAGGTGGTGTGTGTCTGTGTGAGAGCGAGCTTTGTCATGTGTTGTACACTAGACACTATGGCAGAAATGTTCTGCAAGGACAAAATCCTGCATGACAGGATAAAGAACTCAGCTCATTCAGGCTCCATCTGTTTTAATGGCGCAACCAGGAGTGAATTAACCTCGAGTGCCCTCCCGACACACGCTCACACACAAGCTTGACCATGTCACACCTGTTGAGTCAAAAAGTACTTTGAAATGTAAGTCCTTTTGACAGTCACAGATCATGCACTTGTCATCTGCTTGTTGTACTGTAACTAGGGCTGTCAAAGTTATCGCGTTATTGCACGCGACGAATCACAAACAATTATCGTATTTATCATGTATAAATGCAGATTAATCACGACATTTATTGAAAAGGCCACATTGTTTAAAAAAAACAGCGCTATCATCTGAAATTGTCAATAAGTTTGTTTGCAGGCTGCTCTTTAGCTCTGCCCTAGTGGCTCTCTGGACCTCTTTCAAAGATGTGTGAAAATGGAAAATAAAATATTTTTGGTTTTAATATATTTTCTGTAGGAGGTCAAACATGACACAAACCTTCCTAATTGTTGGAAATCCCGCTGTTTATATAAAACATGATTCACTGATGAGAGTATTTGGCGAGCGCCGTTTTGTCCTACTTATTTCAGCCATCCTTGAACTCATCGTAGTTTATTTACATGTACAACTTTCTCCGATGCTGTCACAGAAAGCATGTTTTATGCGTCAACTTCTTTGTCTCATTTTGTCCACCAAACTTTTTATACTGTACGTGAATGCTCAAAAGTGAGCTTTGTTGTGTGGAGTGCAAATCAGGCATATTTGGTCAGTGCATATCAGCAAGCTAATCGATGCTAACCTGCTATTTAGGCTAGCTGTATGTACATATTGCATAATTATGCCGCGTTTGTAGGTATATTTGAGCTCATTTAATTTCCTTAATGTTCTCTGTGTATTTAATTTATATTTGCATGTCCCATGACACATTATCTGTATGTAACATTGGCTGCTCATTCTCCGCCAAACACCTTCAGGCAAAACTGACATCAAATCCAAACCACACAAACATAAAACATTACCACCAGCAGGTCGTTGCAGTTTGCGCACTATCGACAAGTGATCTACTGAAAAAATACTTTGATTACCGATTACAGTGCGGCCAAACCCGGATGTAAACAAGCGTTGTCAGCATGTCTGTGATGTGGATGTAACCAGATATACTTAGAGACTTAGACTTCCTTTTATTGTCATTCAAAATTTGAACTTTACAGTACAGATAAGAACAACATTTTGTTGCATTAGCTGGTTGTAGTGCAGGATAAAAGAGCAATAAGGTGCAGATATAAATAAATAGATTACTGTACAGATAAACATTGCACTTTTGCACGTTTATGGATGTATGTTATATCCGTTTTGGGGGGGAATTGAGGAGATTAAGTATTTTATTGTAATTTTTTAATTTGCTGTAGTTTTTTTTTAGCTAGATAAGGTATTATTTGAAAATACACAATTGCAAACAGCGATCTTCAAAATGTGCAAATATTAAGAAGACAGTGGCGTCTTTTAAGAAGAGAAAGTCCAACTGGAGCAACAGCTCGAAGCAAGTGTGATGTCACGCTTGCTGTCGCTCGCCTCTTTCGTCAAGGACATTGAGGGACAAAAGTAGAGTCTCTAAAGATGACTACATTTTATAATAACACCAGAAGGAGTTTAGATTTGTTGCTAGTAGTTTTTAATTAAAGAAATGGCATTAAAAATACATTATACAATAAGCAACAACAATTGAAAATATGGCAAAATTATATAATGTATATCTTAATACTAATTAATAACAGATTTGTTTTTAAATGTATGTATACATTTTTTTTTAGCCTTTTTATCCAATCCAATCGACTTTAATTATATAGCACATTTTAGAAAACAATGAACATGCTGAGAGTGCTGCACAGGAGTTAAAACATACAATTAGAAGCATGATAAAACTAAGGAGAGTTAATTGTAAAAAAAACACTAGTGAAAAAACATGAAAAAAAATCATATCCTAGCAGATTAGGCAAATTATTCGATTACGTCATAGTGGACACGCCCTTAGCCATGCCCCTGACCACACCTCCACCGCCACAGGTATCTTGGCAGTCTTGGGTAAACCCTGATTAGGGGTGTGCATCTCTAGCTTAAATGGCTATCCGTTACGATTTTCGATGCATGGGTTAGGATACGATTCACTAATCAAACTTTTTAAAACATTACGATTCGATAGGTTTTGATGCAATTCGATACGATACGATTCCCTGATCAAACTTTTTAAAACATTACGATTCGATAGGTTTTGATGCAATTTGATACGATACGATTCGATGCAGATGGTAGCTTTGCATAGTGAAAAGAAAATTAAATGTATCATGTTAGAACAATGTCATAGGTTTATTTTTTAAATAGACACATACAAAACAGGTGGTCCCTGTATTAATTATTGGCCCCGCTGCCTTGTGGGTTAGTCTGGGAAGACAAAAGGCTAGGGGAGCACACCCTGAGAGAAAAGCAAGTGCTGGTAGGCGCACCATAGGCGGTCCTCCGACAGACCGGAGCTCCGGCAGTCTCCTGCAGCTGTGAGGAGGTGCCGGTCGTCCTGGGTGTCCCTTGCCATCGGATACAGCTCCCCACAGCGAAAAAGTGACGTTGGAGTCTGCGCGTCTCCCTCGTCATTAAAAGACCTCAACGGTGGAGTGGGTGGAGGATGGCGGTATAGAAGCTCCACAACGGTCACAAAGGCGTAAGAAGGCTGCAGCAAAGATGGGCCCCCAATTGTCTTGGTCTCCATGCCATTGGACCCTGGCCGTGTCTTTGCCAAGGACAGTGTGGTGGCTGTCTGTGCACCAGTCTTCCCACTTTAAAAGATTCCACGCACAGGCATTCTCTTGAAGGCAGTCCCACCAGCAGGAGGACAATCATACTCGTTTCGAGTGATCGCCGACGATGACGATTGGCAAATAGTAAAACTATCAACTTCAAGGCATTTCACTCCATAAACTTATTGAAAGGAAAATATGATATGTGAGTTAAAAAATGCAAATTATGATTAGAACCGTCGATCGATTCTTTAAAAAATTGGAATCAATTCAGAATTATAATAAATAAATAAGAATCGCGATTCAGATGTGAACCCATTTTTTCCGTACCCCTAGTATTTATGACAGTAATGTCTTTCAGATAAAGAATGTTGACGTTCTTCACCGCATTTTTTTTTTGCTGCAAAGCCTTAAAAATAGGGCTACGAATCTTTGGGTGTCCCACGATTCGATTCAATATTGATTCTTGGGGTCACGATTCGATTATAAATCGATTTTATTCGATTCAACGCGATTTTCGATTCAAAAACGATATTTTCCCGATTCAAAACGATTCTCTATTCATTCAATACATAGGATTTCAGCAGGATCTACCCCAGTCTGCTGACATGCAAGCAGAGTAGTAGATTTTTGTAAAAAGCTTTTATAATTGGAAAGGACAATGTTTTATCAACTGATTGCAATAATGTCAATTTGTTTTAACTATTAAATGAACCAAGAATATGATTTATTTTATCTTTGTGAAAATATTGGACACAGTGAGTTGTCAAGCTTATGAGATGCGATGCAAGTGTAAGCCACTGTGACACTATTGTTCTTTTTTTTTAATTTTTATAAATGTCTAATGATAATGTCAATGAGGGATTTTTAATCACTGCTATGTTGAAATTGTAACTAATATTGATACTGTTGTTGATAATATTCATTTTTGTTTCACTACTTTTGGTTTGTTCTGTGTCGTGTTTGTGTCTCCTCAATTGCTCTGTTTATTCCTGGGTCGGGTTTGGTTTTGGAATTGGATTGCATTGTTATGGTATTGCTGTGTATTGTTTTGGTGAATTGATTAATAATAAAAAATAAAAAATAAATATATTAAAAAAAATAAAAAAAATATATCGATTTTTTCAAAATGAGAATCGATTCTAAATCGCACAACGTGAGAATCGCGATTCGAATTCGCATCGATTTTTTTCCCCACACCCCTACTTAAAAACATTTTTAATAGTCCTCTTTTGAAATGGCATCAGTGTTTTATTCCTGTTGGAGGTCAAGCTGTTGGGCAGGAAGTGTGTTTGTGTTTTTTCAGAAGTGTGTGTGGTGAGATGAGTGTTGCATTTTAAATCAGGGAATGCATCAGGCACTGAAATGTCTTCAGATTGAGGAGATTACTCACGACCGGTTCACAGGATGTGAGTAAAACACAGAAAAATGTCTTTGGTCTCTAGCGAGCAGCTGATATCTCACTCAAATTCCTTGGAATTCTTCAGGATTTGCTCACCTTAGATCCAAAAGAGGAGGCTTAACTTGCTTTTCAGTCACTGATAATGTTTGAATAAGGGTGCAACATTAAGACACCATTGAAACCTTTTTAATCATCTGTCTTTTTTCATTTTGCAGTACACACAATTCTGTGTGTTTGTTCAACTCAATGCGAAATGCTTAGGAAGCAACGTTAAAAGCATTTTCCCTTATTTTGTGATATATGCGTAGAGAGGCATGGACACAGATCAGATCTCCAGTCATGACTGCTCACTATGAAGCCATTGTCTTCATGCTAACTGTCTGTAACATGCGGTCAGTCTACAAATTCTTTATTTTCCATTTTTTATTGTATTGCATCAAATAGCTTGTTTTCCCTACATTCTTTGTAAGTGGCAAATCAGATTTGTTACTATGATAGAGGGGATGTCACAAGGAGTGTAGTATTTTAATGTGAAAGCGTAATTATGTAGATTCAACAGGATTCCTCCCTTTTTGGAGGGTCAATGAAGAGAATGGAACCTTTTTTCCTCACTGAAGCCATACATAGCATGTGCACAGCATGACAATTGTCAATGTTCTCAACTTCTCACCATGATTGAGCTTGAAATTAGTGTACGCTGCTTATAGTGTTGTCCCGATACCAATATTTTGGTACCAAAAATGTATTTTGATACTTTTCCATACTTTTTTCTAAATAAAGGGCACCACAAAAATGGCATTAATGGCTTTATTTTAACAAAAAATCTTAGGGTACATTAAACATATGTTTCTTATTGCAAGTTTGTCCTTAAATAAAATAGTGAACATACAAGACAACTTGTCTTTTAGTAGTAAGTAAGCAAACGAAGGCTCCTAATTAGCTGCTGACATATGCAGTAACATATTGTGTCATTTATCTACCTATTATTTTGTCTACATCAGGGGTCACCAACGCGGTGCCCGCGGGCACCAGGTAGCCCGTAAGGACCAGATAAGTAGCCCGCTGACCTGTTCTAAAAATATCTCAAATAGCAGCACTTACCAGTGAGCTGCCTCTATTTTTTTAATTTTATTTATTTACTAGCAAGCTGGTCTTGCTTTGCTGGACATTTTTAATTCTAAGAGAGACAAAACTCAAATAGAATTTGAAAATCCAAGAAAATATTTGAAAGACTTGGTCTTCACTAACTGACAAAGAAACAGATAACAGATTTGGTGTCCAGTTCAAAGTGTGACATGATTTATTTAAAAATTTGAGAGTTGACTTTTGTATATTTATCTGTTTCTATATACGTATATTTATTGGGAGAAATCCTTAAGATGATCAGTGTTTCCACAAAGATAAATATCATTAATTATTAATAATAACATAGAGTTAAAGGTAAATTGAGCAAATTGGCTATTTCTGGCAATTTATTTAAGTGTGTATCAAACTGGTAGCCCCTGCGATGAGGTGGCGACTTGTCCAGGGTGCACCCCGCCTTCCGCCCGATTGTTGCTGAGATAGGCTCCAGCGACCCCAAAGGGAATAAGCGGTAGAAAATGGATGGATGGAAACTGGTAGCCCTTCGCATTAATCAGTACCCAAGAAGTAGCTCTTGGTTTCAAAAAGGTTGGTGACCCCTGGTCTACATTATTAAGGACAAGTGGTAGAAAATTAATTATTAATCCACTCGTTCATTTACTGTTAATATCTGCTTACTTTCTCTTTTAACATGTTCTATCTACACTTCTGTTAAAATGTAATAATCACTTATTCTTCTGTTTGATACTTTACATTAGTTTTGAATGATGCCACACATTTGGTTGTCAGTCCGATACCAAGTCGTTACAGGATCATACATTGGTCATATTTGAAGTCCTCATGTGTCCAAGGACATATTTCCTGAGTTTATAAACATAATATAAACTTTAATAAAACGAAAGAAGATTTTGTGATGCTAAAAAACTATCAATGTAATCATAGTAGTATCGACTAAATACGCTCCTGTACTTGGTATCATTACAGTGGATGTTAGGTGTAGATCCAGCAAAGGCGTTTGTTTACATTGTTAAAGCCGGTGAGCTACGGTGTGCAGGCAATGAAGCATGTTTAGCTATTCCTTGTCCTGCAGTGATAATGGTACTTGTAAGAAACTTACTTTATTTGTCGCAATGGAGGCGAGGATTAGTGATTTAGAAGTAGCTACAACACTGCAGACTGCGGATGGACTTTACCCACTAACTAGCTAGCCATGTCTTAAAGCACCTCTTCCTGAGGGTGTTTCAGTGTTATAACTTCAACTTCATCATTAGTTTTTAGACCAAAATGCCTCCGTTCTCCCTTTTCTGTCTGCACACTGTGTCTGCTTGTAAGTACTCCGTGTGTGCGCGCTGCCGAACTTGCTCCTCTGCTCGTAAACCAGCAATGACACGACGTGACGATGACAGGGGGTGGGGGACTGGTACTTTTTAGAGGTGGTATAGTACCGAATATGATTCATCAGTATCACGGTACTATACAAAAATTATACCGTACAACCCTAGATGCTTACATATTAGATAAAAAGGTCTGTTTTAAGATGTTTCACTAAGCCCTGTAGACATAGCGCTGACCGTTGATTGGTTAACATTAAGTAGTTTTTGTTACAATGGCTGAACCGCATGGTAAGAATAGAACAGGCGCCATTGTGAATTAGGCCGGAAGGCCTTTTTAAAGGTTCTGTCAGTTCTCGAGATGTGCATAACAATCGACGAATAGATAAATTGGCCATTGAGAATTTGGTTGATCACATGGAATGGTTTGTTAGGGCAATGTTGTTGATTCACTTTGAGTAGAACTAAAGAAGAGCAACATTTTAGGTCAGCTATGGGAAGTTTAGCTACAGTTGGCAGTTATCATAGGATCGGAAATTAGGTGATGAGGTACGAGCCCAGACAATCTTTATTGGAGCTGTGTCGCAGTGTTTACATGGCCGAAGAGTAGAGGTGTGAATCTTTGGGCACCTTGCAATTCGATTGCAATTCAGCAGCTACGATTCGATTACGAATCGATTATTGATGCATCTTAAAAAATTTTGTATATTAATGTGGTTTTACATTTATTTTCATTTGACTAATTGCAACTTTTAAAAAACTGTGCATTTGTAATATGAAACAGTTAAATTAATTCCCATTACATTTAATACATTGATAAAAATGTGTGCATAACTGGAACATAAGTGTCCTAAAATAAAGGAGCTGCTCGGATCTCTCGGTGAGGTGGCTTGCTGTAGTCAGCCAAATTTAGAACTGTCTGCATTACTTTATTTACAATAAATATATCCATTATTGACGTCTACTAATTGATTTTACAATCGTCCTTGTCCGAATTGCGATGCATCTAAAAAAAATGTTTTTTCCCACCTCTATCTACTAAAGAATGTACTCACATGTAAGATTCCTTCAAAAGCAATGCATGCTTGTTCAGGGAGACATTACATTTACAGATTCCTAGTTACATGAATGTTGCATGAATTTCAGGGTGGTGCTGTCTCGAATTTGAGAGAAAACTGCAACAAACGCGTTGTACATCCGTGTGAAGACGCTTTTCAAGATACTTATCGTCACCACCATGGCGGAAAATAAACGGAATTCCTTCCAAACGTTGACAGTGGAGGACGATAGGAAAAAGAATGGCTAAGCGTGCTATACACATGCAGGAATACATGCACTAGATTAGTCTGATTTCTCAAATAAGTGAGACAGGCACCTGCTTTGGCTACTTTTAAGACTCTTCTTAAAACCCATTTTTATTCACTGGTTTTTAACCCAGCATGAGACTTTAAACTGTTTTTAACTTTTTTTTAACTGTTTTTAACTGCTTTTATCCAACACATTGTTCTTAAGATCATTTGTATTATTTCAATGTGTATTTTACCTCTGTTTTAAATGTTATTTTTTAGTCTGTCCTTTGCCTGTAGTTCTTTGTGGTGTACAGCTCTTTGTTCTTTAACTGTGGTTGTTTTTAAAGGGCTTTATAAATAACGTTGATATGGAATGGTATGGTATAATTTGGCTATAAAGAAGCATCCTACAACCCATGGAAACACTTTAATCTGATCGTGTTTGGCTTTTGAAAAGTCGGACTAACACCTAGATTAAATGCAATTAAAAACCAGATCTCTCGAGGAGAAGGTTTGTGTCGTGCATGTGACAGTCTCAACGCGCGGGACATAACCCCAAAGCGGATCCTGTTCAATAAAAACATAGACAACAACTGGAATGAACAAGAGACTGTTTATTTGTACTTATACTTATACTTACACTTGCCAATCTTGAGACCTCCGAATTCGGGAGATGTTCTGCTTCGTCTCTGTTATGTTTTTGCACATTATTACTTGCCGTAGTTTTGAAGCAATGCATGATGGGAATCCGGATGTTGTGTGTCAGTGTATTAACGTGCCGGCTGGAATAAACACACGCTGAGAAATAGCTCCGTGCCTGCCTACTTTATGGGTTATAGATAAACCTATGGATAACGGAGACATATATAATAGTCTCCTTTTCAGGTGAGAGAGGATGCTAAATGCAGTGTCTTTAAGGCACGCCCCCAATATAGTTGTGCGGGTAGAAATCGGGAGAAATTCGAGAGAATGGTTGCCCCGGGAGATTTTCGGGAGGGGCACTGAAATTTGGGAGTCTCCCTGAAAAATCGGGAGGGTTGGCAAGTGTGTTTGTTTCACAAATGAAAAGATTGGAACATTTCAAAGTGCGTCGATGTTTTTAAAAAGCAGCCAAGGAAATGGAGAATATCCGCTTCATTCGGACTCACGAAGCAGGTGTACTGTTAGGCAAAGACGAAAGCGTACAAAAACCTATTCACGCTGCATTTTTGCCATCCCAACTGGTTTAGCAATAACTCCGCATTTAGCACAACTGGCAAGCATGTCCAAAACAATAGCAACCCTCATTTGAAGCGGGCACTGGAATATTCTAATCTTTTAATGGCTGTTAAGTAGAGGAGACACAGATATCAGGGTGCATTTACATTAGCTTTATTTTTCAACTCCAGTGGTGTGCCGTCAGGGCTAGCAAGGCCTTCTCTGCTGGCCTAACATAACCAGAAATCATGATCATAATTAAAGTTTTTATTTACTTTCCCTAAATATCTAAGAGTATTCATATTCTCTTCATGTCATATTATGCTCCTTCCAGTGCTGTTGTTTTTAGTTTAGAGTTTGTATCCAATTAGAATTCAGCTAGCTTATGTTGCCATGCTGTACCAAATCTGCCCAGGGCCTTCAGAATCAACAATGCGGGCGTCCGTGAACTGTAAGTGAACGGTCACATACAGTTGATAGACAGTTACGATAGCCAATCAGATCAGGAGTTGTTGTCAGTAAGGCCTTCTAGATGGCCTCACGTTGAAAGTGACATTTACACGTCCTGTGATTGGATACTCATCGGGACCGTTAGCGGATGAATTTGAGAACACATACAGTTGATAGACAGTTGGGATAGCCAATCAGATCACAAGTTTTTGACAAACTCGATATATCGCCCAGGCCTACTTGAAGGCTTGTGTAAATCTATGAATGCAATACATGTAAAGTTGTGTTTTTTACTAGTGACTGCCTCGTCATAGAATGAGGCAATGCAGCAGGAGAGGAAAGAAGGAAGTGACACAAGTTTGGGTGTTTGTCCGCCACAACAGTTTCGTTATCATCGTGGGAGAAAACGAGAAGGATAAGCTGATCTCTCAGAGGGAGTGAAATGGCTGGAGAGTCACACACAATACGCCGTCTGAAAAGCAGAGGTCCATGTAATACCTTCTCTTTTTACTCCCTCACCCTTCTTTTTTTTTATTTTGTGTGTTTTACCCATGACCTCTGCAGCCACAATGTGATTAGATAACTGTCAGTGTCAGGTGAGTAACCAGAAGAAACAATTACAAAAGAAGTGATAAAAAAACAGCGTAAATGTGACACGATCGTCTTCTGGTGGTGAGTGAGCACCTCAGAGGGAGGAGTGTGTACACAAATACACCTGCCTAATGTGTGGCTGTGTGAAGTTGAATTAATGAAAATATAAACAGAGGCGAAACAGTATGTTTTGTCTGTGGAGTGGCTATCAGCACTGTGTGTGTGAAGGTCACTGTTATCAGCCCATCCCTGCACTAAACTTGTTTGACCCACTTTTTGGCCCTTTAATGTACATAACATCTCCTGCCTCCCAACCATATTCACACTTTTTGTTCGAGTTTTGTCATTTTGACAAGTTATTTGTACACGCTGAGGGTTTCCACATTCTGACTGACTAAAGTTTATCTTCAACAATTATAGCTTCCGGTTGAATATTCTAGACCAGTGGTTCTCGAAAATGTTTTCACCAAGTACCACCTTAGAAAAAACTTGGTACCAAGTACCACCTTATTAGGACTAACATTACATTACTGGGCAGCACGGTGGAAGAGGGGTTAGTGCATCTGCCTCACAATACGAAGGTCCTGAGTAGTCTTGGGTTCAATCCTGGGCTCGGGATCTTTCTGTGTGGAGTTTGCATGTTCTCCCTGTGACTGCGTGGGTTCCCTCCGGGTACTACGGCTTCCTCCCACCTCCAAAGACATGCACCTGGGGATAGGTTGATTGGCAACACTAAATTGGCCCTAGTGTGTGAATGTGAGTGTGAATGTTGTCTGTCTATCTGTGTTGGCCCTGCGATGAGGTGGCGACTTGTCCAGGGTGTACCCCGCCTTCCGCCCGATTGTAGCTGAGATAGGCTCCAGCGCCCCCCGCAACCCCAAAGGGAATAAGCGGTAGAAAATGGATGGATGGATTACATTACTGTAGCGTACTAGGCCTAAGTATTCATTATAGAGACGGCGTGGCGCAGTCGGCAGAGTGGCCGTGCCAGCAACCTGAGGGTTCCTGGTTCGATCACCAGCTTCTACCAACCGAGTCACATCCGTTGTGTCCTTGAGCAAGACACTTCATCCTTGCTCCTGATAGGTCGTGGTTAGGGCCTTGCATGGCAGCTCCCGCCATCAGTGTGTAAATGTGTGTGTGAATGGGTGAATGTGGAAATAGTGTCAAAGCTCTTTGAGTACCTTGAAGGTAGAAAAGCGCTATACAAGTATAACCCATTAACCCTAACTTTTTGCGCTCACACAACATTTCTGCTTCTTTTGTGCCAGAGACCCCCTCCGACTCCTCACCGGACATACTGTGCATGCTGGGGGCGCCAAAAGTGGGGATTTTTCCCCCAGTAGTTCTCAAGTCTGAATCTGACAGGAATGCTGGCAGCCCCATGGGAATCCTCCAGGCTGTTTTTTTTTTTGTTTCAATCGACCTTGGATCATTCACATTTTCCTGCTCACCTTATCTCCACTTTCCTACCTTTAAATCCACATTGAAGTCCGTCAAACCCATTCCCGGCTGCAGAACAAGCAGTCCAGTGTCCGCCTTGCACACGTGCAGCCCAGTGTGGGTGTACATGCACGCACGCACGGCTGTGGAACCACACCCTGGACATGCTCTAAACCAAACAGCCAGAGAATGAGAGCGGACCTTTGGATGGATTTAGCTTGTTGTGACAGCACAATGCAACTGGCCTGGGAGAGAGAAGGGGAGAGAGAGATTAGCACACATGACAGCGATCCAGCGGTGCAGCTGCTCAGAAGAGACCCATCTTTTACTTGGCTGTTATTACTGGCCAAATTCCTCTTCTACAAAGATTCCTGTCTAGATGCCTGGGATATTTTTTAAGGGCTGAGATCTTTCTCAGGGTGTACAACTCCCTTCAGCCTCCTTCTTTGTGATTGATACTCTGACCTCACAACTAACAATCATACATAAATTATCAGCAACAGCATTAGAACCATATGGCTTTTTTTTTTTGACAAAAGCAGGCCAAGGTTGACCTCTGGATTTTCGATGGCAATAAGGTTGTAGAATGTCACTTGGAGACACTCTACTCACTGAGCTGTGAGGTAAATGATGTGTGCATAACTGAAGTTAAAATAATTCACAACTTTCTTGTCTTATATCCATCCATCCATTTTCTTCCGGTCGGGATCAGCAGCCTAAGCAGAGAAGCCCAGACTTCCCTCTCCACAGCCACTTCCTCCATTCCTGGGGGATCCCGAGGCGTTCCCAGGCCAGCCGTGAGACATAGTCTTCCCAACGTGTCCTGGGTCTTCCCCGTGGCTTCCTATCGGTCGGACGTGCCCGAAACACCTCCCTAGGGAGGCGTTCGGGTGGCATCCTGACCAGTTGCCCGAACCACCTCATCTGGCTCCTCTCGATGTGGAGGAGCAGCGGCTTTACTTTGAGCTCCTCCCGGATGACAGAGCTTCTCACCCTATCTCTAAGGGAGAGCCCCGCCACCCGGCGTAGGAAACTCATTTCGGCCGCTTGTACCCGTGATCTTGTCCTTTCGGTCATGACCCAAAGTCATACTTGCCAACCTTGAGACCTCCGATTTTGGGAGGGGGGGGGGGGGGTGTGGGGGGGGCGTGGTCGGGTGGGACGGGGGCGTGGTTTGGGGCGTGGCTAAAAGGGGAGGAGTATATTTACAGCTAGAATTCACCAAGTCAAGTATTTCATATATATAAAATAAATACTTGAATTTCAGTGTTCATTTATTTACACATATACACACACATAACACTCATCTACTCATTGTTGAGTTAAGGGTTGAATTGTCCATCCTTGTTCTATTCTCTGTCACTATTTTTCGAACCATGCTGAACACCCTCTCTGATGATGCATTGATGTGTGGCACGCACAAAAGTGCTTTCATCAAATGCACTAGATGGCAGAATTGTCCTGTTTAAGAGTGTCACAACATTGCTGTTTACGGCAGACGAACTGCTTTACGGTATACAAAAAAGTGACTGCTGTTGTTGTGTGTTGCCACGCTGGGAGGACATTAATGAAACTGCCTAACAATAAACCCACATAAAAAACCAAGAACTCGCCCTCCATCATTCTACAGTTATAACGTGATTGGGCAGGTACGCTTTTTTATATTGTGGAGGACCTGAGTCTGCCTGAATTTCGGGAGATTTTCGGGAGAAAATTTGTCCCGGGAGGTTTTCGGGAGAGGCGCTGAATTTCGGGAGTCTCCCGGAAAATTTGGGAGGGTTGGCAAGTATGCCCAAAGCTCACGACCATAGGTCAGAATGGGAACGTAGATCGACCGGTAAATTGAGAGCTTTGCCTTCCGGCTCAGCTCCTTCTTCACCACAATGGATCGATGTGCTGTGTTAAGTGTTAGGAAAAAAATACAAATTCTATCAGAGAGGATTGAAATAAGGTACGCGGTTGGGAAAGTGGCCGTGCCAGCAGCCTGAAGGTTCCTGGTTTGATCTCCAGCTTCTACCAACCTAGTCACGTCTGTTGTGTCCTTGAGCAAGACACTTCACTCTTGCTCCTGATGGGTGGTGGTTAGCGCCTTGAATGGCAGCTCCCGCCATCAGTGTGTGAATGTGTGTGTGAATGGGTGAATGTGGAAATAGTGTCAAAGCGCGTTGAGTACCTTGAAGGTAGAAAAGCGCTATACAAGTATAACCCATTTTCCAACGTTCAAATACATAACGCAACATGATATAATGAGTTATGAAATTTACTGTTTTTGCAAAAATCAACATTGATGTTTCATGTTGTGCTCTACTTGGGATCTCACTTCCGCATCACTCAAATGTAGCCCTTCCAAGTCACGACTTTAAGTGAAGAACACCCTGCATTACTTTCAGTGCAATTTGCTCAGGTCTTCAATCTTTTTGTTTGTAACTATTTTCCCACAGTGTCAGTCTGTATGTACAGTGCTGTCTTGTCTACAGCTCTATTTCAATTCCTTCTCAGTGGATCAACTGTACTCTGTTTGCTCTTACTTGGCAAAGACTCGCTAGAAACAGCGCCTTGTCTCTCTGGGGCCCCTGGGACTGTGCTGGGGCAGAGCTCTGCTACGGGTCTACAGTTTCTCCAACGTTTTATAGTACCATTGTGTGTCTGCTGTGTTCGGGGTTGTGTGTTTTTTTCGTGTGGACTCTAGACACCTGTAAAACTCACACATGATAATGTCTTGACTTGATTGTTTTCAAGATTTAAACCGTACTTGAAAGTTGGAAAGTGAAATCGCTAGTCATGTGAAAAAAATAGGTCTAACCTATTTTATTCTGAACCCCTGCACACAAAACGGTGGAAGATTTGGTAAAACATGTACACCTACTCTGTTGCCTGTACCATTTTTTTTTTTTGGACAAACATACCACATAGTGGTGCTGCTATATCAAAAAAACAAAGTGTACCTCATAAGTTGGATTGATTAGAATTTTCGTACTGCTCTCTGCACTCGACAGAACATCCTCTGTGTTTAGCTAAATCACCACGAACACATGATTTGACCAAGATTGGTTGAAAAACAAGGCTACCATCAAGCAACACAGTTTTTCAGGGGCAGGTGTAGGGGTGGACCTAGCAATTAATTGCAGACAAGTCATTGATTAGTTATCTAATGCCTATACAGCTTTGAGGATATCTCCATGGAAATGCCCCCCTCTACCTCAAAGAACTGCTCACCCACAAATCCTCCACACGACACCTCCGCTCCGGACAGACTAACCTCCTCCAACCTCCGGGGACAAAGCTACGAACAATGGGAGACCAGGCTTTCTGCTCCGCCGCTCCCCGTCTGTGGAACGCTCTCCCTGACCACCTGAGGGCACCACAGACTGTGGATGCTTTTAAAAAAGGCTTAAAAACCCTTCTTTTAAAAAAAGCCTTTTTTTAGATATATGCGTGCTAGTTCTAGTTTTTATTTGCATTTATTTGTATTATCTTTTTATTTTTATTTAATACACTGCGCACTTTGAGGTTGTTTGCTCAATGTAAAGTGCTTTTTACAAATAAAATATATTATTATTATTATATTAATATTAATATTAATATTTATAATTATATTATTATTACAGCCATGCTAGAAAGTTTTCCAATGCATTTGGAGCGCAGCACATTTACAATCAAGAATGTGTCTAATTGGAAAATGACTTGGATTTAAAGTTGGAAACGCGGTCTACTATGAAGCAGTGTAGAGTATATCCACACAAAGAAACAAGAACAAGGGTGCTTGGTCATATGATAAAGGAGGTGTGTGAGAAAGCAGCAGACCATTGTAGACCCCAAGGCAAGAAAACGCAGCCCATGTGATTTTGAGTCACTGTGCTCTTTGTGTCCTTCTAGTCTATGTTTGCATGTTTTATGGCATGTCCTTTTCTACTCAGTACATCGCCCAGTAGCCAGTAAGTACAAATATGTACCAGGACCTGAAAACTGTTCCTTTTGGCTGGGAGGAGACCCGGAGCGATTATCAGACTTTGGGTGCGCTTTAACCCACTTAGCACAACATCTCAAGGTCTCTTGCCAAAACGGTGAGATTAGTTGCTTTAATCCCCCTCCCAGAGTGAACTGATAGTTTGTTACTTGCAGCTGTCTCCCCGCCTTACTATATCGGAAATGTGCTTGAGTGTGTAACTTTTCCTCCAGCTTGATGTTGCCATGCGAGTGTGGATGTCCATGTCCTCTAATGACTTGGGAGATGTGTGTGAATTGAAGACAATTTCCTGCCCATAAACACATCAGAGATGTCCTGCTGGTGTTTGAAGTGAGTGTCCCTTCACATTCTCTACTTGGCATACGTGCACCCTTCCTTTTTGGGCCCTTATGCCGGAGGGGTGTGACTGTAGCAAAACTTCAGCCTAAGGTCGGTGTCACGCCTTTTGTTCCCCTAAATTATTCTGGGTCCCCTCCCTTAATAAAACATGCTACTTGAGCCACGTTCCTCACATTCTTTATGTAGTGTATTTCTCTCTCTCGCTTGAACGGATGGACTGCACGTGAAAGACTTATTTTTTAACTTGTGTGGAAGTGATGATAGTAGAAGAGGAACAATTTGATGGAAAGTGTTGGTTTGCTTTCTCTATTGTAGAAATTAGTGTTGTCCCGATACCAATATTTTGGTACTGGTACCAACATTATTTTGATACTTTTTGATACTTTTCTATATAAAAGGGGACCACAAAAATGGCATTATTGGCTTTATTTAAAAAAAAAAATAACTTACAGTACATTAAACATGTTTCTTATTGCAAGTTTGTCCTTAAATAAAACAGTGAACATACTAGACAACTTGTCTTTTAGTAGTAAGTAAACAAACAAAGACTCCTAATTACCAGTAGTCTACTGATGTATGAAGTAACATATTGTGTCATTTATCATTCCAGTGGTAGAAAAATTAATTATTAAATCCACTTGTTCATTTACTGTTAATATCTGCTTATTTTCTGTTTTAACATGTTCTATCAACACTTCTGTTAAAATGTAATAATCATTTATTCTTCTCTTGTTTGGATGCTTTACATTAGTTCTGGATGATACCACAAATTTGGGTATCAATCCGATACCAAGTAGTTACAGGATCATACATTGGTTATATTCAAAGTACTCATGTATCCAGGGACGTATTTCCTGAGTCTATAAATATAATATACATTTTTAAAAAACGAAAGATGTTGTGATGCCAAAAAATATCGACGTTATCATTCGGGCTGCAACTAACAACTAATTTGATAATCGATTATTACTTCGATTAATCAATTAAAAATCGGATAAAAGAGACAAACTACATTTCTATCCTTTCCAGTATCTTATTGGAATAAACAGCATACTGGCACCATACTTATTTTGATTATTGTTTTGTCAGCTGTTTGTAAATGTTGGAGTTTATAAATAAAGGTTTATTTAAAAAACAAAATGAAAAATAAAAAGTAGCCTCTGCACATGCGCATAGCATAGATCCAACGAATCGATGACTAAATTAATCACCAACTATTTTTATAATAGATTTTAATCGATTTAATCGATTAGTTGTTGCAGCCCTAGTAATCATAGTAGTATCAACTAGATACGTGCCTGTACTTGGTATCGTTACAGTGGATGTCAGGTGTAGATCCACCCATGGCGTTTGTTTACATTGTGACGCCGGTGAGCTACGTGTGTAGTGAAGCATGTTTAGCTATTCCTCGTCCTGCATTGATAATGATACTTATAAGAAACTTACTTTATTTGTCGCCATAAAGACAAGGATTAGTGATTTAGAAGTAGTTAAAACACTGCAGACTGCGGCTGGACTTTAGCCGCAAGCTCGCTGGCCATGTCTTAAAGCACCTCTTCCTGAGGGTGTTTCAGTGTTATAACTTCACCTTTATCATTAGTTTTTAAGCCAAAATGCATCCATTCTCCCTTTTCTGTCTACACACTGTGTCTGCTTGTAAGTACTCTTGTGTGCGCTACCAAACTTGCTCGTTTTCTCGTAAATCAGCAATGACACGAAGTGACGACGACGGGGGCACGGAGGGGCTGGGGGACCGGTCATTTCTAGAAGCGGTATAGTACCGAATATGATTCATTAGTATACTAATACTGGTATACCGTACAACCCTATTAGAAATATAATGATAATTTTTATCTCTTGTACAAAAAGGCTACATATGTTGAGCTGCATGTTGTCCTAAAGCTGGGGTGCCCATTACGTCAATTACAAGCTCCCAGTTGATCGGCAGGCATAACAAAAAAAGCCCTAAAATTACCTATCATCAATCTTCACTATGATGTCACATTCAGCCCTTGATTGACACACACGTCCACCGGGGGTCTTGTGAGATGACCACTGGCGGGCGTGACCTCAGTATAGGGCTGGGCGATATGGGCGAAAAAGTATATCTCGATATATTTTTACTTAAACTCGATATCTCGATATATTTTCCGGTGAAAGTATACATATAAAGATATTCATTTTTGAGCAAGATTCAGTGAAATTGAAGTGAATGACAAGTGTACTGTAAACACTTTTATTAAGCCAGTTAGTCAAGATGGGTATTAACAGCACAGAAAGGAAACTGTTTAAGTAGCATAGAAATACATAATTGCCTCTGATTGGCCTGTCCCTAATGTTTTGCCCTAATGTCAACCAATCGTGACTCATCATAGTAAACAACCAACCAATCATGGATGTTCTTATACGTGCAAGCACGTCTTGGAAGGAGAAAGGGGAGGGGTTAGTAGCGATTGGGAAGCAAGGGAGAACAAATGTGTGTGGTCATTTTAACGTGAAATAAATTAAATCGATATTACGATATTTTCATAATTCATATCTTGTTTAAAAATATATTGATATATCTTACAAACTCAATATATATCGCCCAGCCCTCGCAGGAGCGCGAGAACACTTTTTATGTCAACACAGACTCACTCTCCCAAACACTTGCCGTTAAAAGTGTAACACCAACTGCACAGTTCCTGTCTTCACAATAAAAGTTATTCTCCATCCTGCCTGCGTTAACAAAATAGGAGTCTCAGATAGGGATGATGTTTGATAAGAAATTATCGAGTTCGAGCCTATTATCGAATCCTCTTATCAAACCGATTCCTTATCGATTCTCTTATCGAGTCCAGATAGGTTGTTGTGTATGGAAAAAAACACACAATATTTGGTTTAACAAAAGCTCACTTTTATTATATAAGAAAAAAATGTAATCTAATAAATAAATAAATATTGACTGTTACCCCCCCTAAAAAAATAAAATAAAATAAATAAATATTGACTGTCGTTACCCAAAGTATATTAAGTGGGATTTTTCAGAAAAACAAATATATACAGTAACACAAAAACAACCTGTCTCTGTGATCACTATAGGTGTATAAATAATAATATAGTGTTAAATAAAATCAGTCCCTTGGGCACAAAACTGAAAATAATACAGCTCTCCAAAAAGTGCACTTCTGCTGCTATTTGACATAACTGTTTGTTATGATGCTTTGACATTTTTGCACTTTATTTCTTTATTGAAAGAAAATTCTATGAAGAGAAAAGTTGCTTGCAAATGTGGTTACAATGCTAAAAAATTAAAAGTTAAAGCTAAAAAAAGAAATACACTTTATTGAGTTAACATTATTTCTTTATAGGGGGAAAGATGTGATGTTATGAGCTAGGGAATATAACAACTACACTACCCAGCATGCAACGGGAGTGACGAGCATGCACGGTAACCCCGAAAAGTGTTGTTGCATGTCGCCACCCGGCAGCTAAGAATGAGGTTATGAGCACGCTGTGAAAGTAAACGTCAAGAACTCAGCCAACACGCCTCGTCTGCATTATTTATAATTAGACAGACAACACATATACAGTGTGATTTTGTTTTGTTTACAAGGAAAGAAAAACAAGAGTTAAAAAAGGGAGATATGTTGTATATATATGTATGTGCTGCGGTTGCTTTAAGAACGTTGCGACAGCTGCCGTAAAGGAGGTGCGTTGCTAGCCTGGTTGCTATGTTTCCGATTGGTGGTAAAAGTGTTCGTCATGTGTTTGTACCCTGCTCAAATCTCTCAGTAAAGTTATTCATTGAATTATACCTTTTTGTTTTGAACTTTATTACACCTTGGAGCGCTTTTGCCGGTCAATTTTTTTCCTGCTTTTGCTATCTGCGCCTAATGACTGAGCTACGTGACGTCATTTCTTGTGATGTCACACGGAGCATTTCTGGCCGGGACGGGATTCGAATAAAGAACCAACTCTTTTTCTTTACTGTAGTTGTCTCGATAACGGGTACCGGTTCTCAAAAAGGGATTCGAGTCCGAGGACTCGGTTCTTTTCTTATCGAACAACCGGGAAAATCGGTTTCGAGTATCATCCCTACTCAGATTACCAGTGCACATAAGATAGCAAACTACGGAGTTTTCCTTGTAAAGGGTATAAAAACGAGTATGGAACCTGGACAAATAAGAAGCTAAAAAGCAACCACTTTCATTCAGTATTGGAAAGAGAGAAGGTTTTTTTTCTTACAAGAGCATGCAAACTAAATTAATGTGGGTCAGAGTAGCGTGGCAAAGACCTCTCTTGCCTCACTGTTTTCAGTGGGTGGAAACTTGTAGAGATTTGCACCTATTGTGCATCCATGTGTAAAGCTTCTATTCAATAGTGGGGGTGTGTTGCTTGAGCCGCAGCCCTGTCATTGCAGGTTTATGTCTGGGATGCCCTCCCACCCCCACCACCCCTCCTCTTCCTATAACACAGCACAGTCATGGCAGAATCGGGGTCAGCCCCACTCGCCTCCATTGCAGTCCAGTCTTTAAACTACTACTCTCTAACGTGTTCTTTTGCATCTTCTTGTTGAAATGATTCACATGTATTTGTCTCTTACACTCTCATTATTTCTCCATGCCTCAAATATTTGGCTTGGCTTCCTCCGCATGTGCCTGTTAGGACGTTAATATTTATGATGAGAACAATTTACTTTTAGCTCTTAAAGGGGGAGAAGGTGTCTGAAGGGAGAGTCCTGAGACTGAGATGATTAGCAAATTTGTCTTTTTCTAGAGCTATAAGAAATATAATCAGTGATTTTACAGTTGTGCTGCTTTGTTGGCTGACTGATCATAGAATGGGTGTATGTACGGTGGTTGAATACAGATTCTAAAATGCACTTGTACGGTCATGATTTGTACCAAGACATGTACCATTATTGTTGGACTAGGGCTGGGCGATATATGGAATATACTCGATATATCGCGGGTTTGTCTCTGTGCGATATAGAAAATGACTATATCGTGATATTGGAGTATACGTTCTCATACAGTTGCTTTTAGCTGTGGGCATTACACTACATCAGTGGTTCTCAAACTTTTTTTGTCATCCCCCACTTTGGACAAGGGGGAGTTTTCAAGCCCCACCTGCCCCCATCGCCCCAACAGAACGCTAATGCCAAGCTTAACATTTTCAAATTTATTGAACATCAAGTAACATCAAGTTGTATACATTCAAACTCAATAACATAACATAACATCAAGTTCAATAATAAATAAAATAACTGTGCAGCTGTGGTATAACTTGCATCAAGTTCAATAATAAATAAAATAACTAAGCATGACTGACACCAGATCTATTGCAGCGGGGAGAATGAGCTGCTCAGCAATTGTGTGAGGTGTCATGTACTGTTTTGTCATGTCCGAGCCACCGTAGCATGTGTTCAGTGTGTGACGTCACGGGAGGGAGGGAGAGTTTGGACTCTCGAAGTTGTTAATAAACGGGAGCGATCCGAGGCATTGAGTTGAAACGTGTTGCCTGATTATTATTAAATTAAGACACCTAAATAAGCACATAGGTGAAACCGAGGACATAACGTGTTTTTTTGCATTGTGCAATTCTGTATGCAACTCTATATGAAGCCATTTGAGCGTTACTGTTTACTGATGTAGCTTTTACCATGCGCTTCTCCTGTTGACGGTACTCTGTCAGTTTTCTTTGAAAGAAATCAAGTGGCTTATTGACGTGATTGGGGTGTGTGGTCTCGAGGTGTCTCTTTAATTTGTTGGGTCTCATGCTGTCTGCTGCTAGCGCTTTTAGACACAGAACACACAGGGGTCTCTCCTCTGCCTCCACCACCACTGCCGTGAATCCAAGAGCAAGATACCCTTCATCATATTTTCTTTTCGGTTGGCTTTATGGTTGATTAGGCCCGTCAGATTTTTGCTTTTCTGCAGGCGCTGGCTCTGGCTCTGGTTCGACGCCCTTTGAGGTGCCAGTCACAAATGTATCCATTTTGTGTAATTGTGGTCCACACATTAGCCTGCTACCCATCCGCGCGAAAGTTTGATCCGCTTAGCCCCGCCCCCATTAGTTACTGTTGCTATGTCTGTCAAACTTTCGCTCCTACCGAAAAATTTAAAGCCTACAGGAAAAATAAGTAATTTACATTTATTTATATAGCGGATTCCACAGACAGAATCACAAAGTGATTTACAGTGTGTATAGAAAATGAAAGCATAGTAAAAAAAAAAAATCTAAGAATATCATTTAAAAAAAAATAATTAAAGTGAAATGTCCTCCCGTTCCTCGCGCCCCACCTGTCATGTCTCTATTCCCCACCAGTGGGGCGCGCCCCACACTTTGAGAAACGCTGCACTACATGCTTTTCTCACTCTTTCTTGTCTCTCCTTCTCACAGAGACATAAAACAAGCGCACCTTCTTACATACGTCACATACTGTCACGCGCGCAACGTCATACGCCCTCGCGCAGCAGAGAGGTAGCGGCATGGTAAAGTTAGCGTTGATGCTAGCGGTGCAGTGCGAGTGGTAATGCGAGAGAAAGAAGGTGTGAATCTGGTAACAAATGGAGGAATAATTAATTCCCAAGAAAAACTGCAGGGGGTCCATCGTCTGGCGGTGGTTTGGCTTCAAGCGGGAAGATGTTGAACAGACAACCGTAATATGTCAAGTATGCGGCAAAAGCGTTGCTACAAAAAGTCGCCCCACTGCTAATGTGTAGCATCATTTGAAAAGTCACCCACTAGAGAATGAAGAGTTCTTGAAACTCCGCATGTCAACATCTCCGTTCAATGCCACACAACCATTTCCACATCAACACCGTATGAAAAAAATAGTCAACAACAGAAGGAGATAACGTCTACCACATAGTGAAGGACATACACTATTTGATTTCCTATTATGCAGCTCATTTTTATTTGACAGTTATTGAAATATCTTGTGTGACATCATGCACAAAAGTGCACTTTATTTGTTTTAAACTATTGTAGTGGCGTTCTGTACAAAAAGTGCACTTTAATTTAGTGTTGTTTTGATATGTCATCTTAGTGACATCATGCACAAAAGTGCACTGATGTTTTAAAATGTCTCTGACAATCTTGCACTTTCTGTTTTGAAATTACATGAATGTTTGTGCCACTGCTTAATAACTGTTTAATAAATACACTTTTGCTAAATTGACTTAGTTGTGATTTCCCTCTCTGCATGAAAGTTTAAAATGAGCATATATTAATGCAGTATGAAGAAGAATGTTTTAATGTAGACTAGGGCTGCAACAACTAATCGATTAAAATCGATTATAAAAATAGTTGGTGATTAATTTAGCTATCGATTCGTTGGATCTATGCTATGCGCATGCGCAGAGGCTACTTTTTTATTTAATTTAATTTAATTTATTTATTTTTAATGTATTATTATTATTATTTTTAATAAACCTTATTTATAAACAGCTGAGAAACAATAATCAATATGTAGTATGCTGTTTTTTTCCAATAAAATACTGGAAAGGATAGAAATGTAGTTTGTCTCTTTTATCCGATTATTAATCGATTAATCGAAGTAATAATCGACAGATTAGTCGATTATCAAATTAGTTGTTAGTTGCATCCCTAATGTAGACACATAGAATCATCATGCTGATGTGATTATATGCATCAAGTGTTCATTCAAGGCTAAGGCAATATATCCAGATATATATCGTGTATCGTGTCATGGCCTAAAAATATCGAGATATTAATAAAAGGCCATATCGCCCAGCCCTATGTTGAACTATTCCGAACAATTAGGGCTGCCTGGAATGGAACGGTTCACAAACCCTCTGTTCAGATCTTGTCACGGTTTAAGGAAGCGGTTTTTGGTTCAGTGTACATTGTTTTTATTTTTAACACCCCCCGAATACCATATATCCCAATAATCCACTATATACTACCGTATTTTCTGGACCATAGGGCACACCGAATTATAAGGCGCACTGCCGATGAATGGTTTATATATAGGGCGCATTAAAGGAGTCATATTATTATTATTATTTTCTAAATGTAAAAGACTACATAACATGTAATGGTGGTTCTTTGGTCAAAATGTTGCATAGATAATGTTTTACAGATCATCTTCAAGCCGCTTTCTGATAGTCGCTTCCGGATGCGCCGTTTTGTGGGCGGTCTTATTTACGTGCCTCCACTTCGACAGCGTCTTCTCCCCGTCATCTTTGTTGTAGCGGTGTAGCGTGCAAGGACGGGGGTGGAAGAAGTGTAAAAAGATGGAGCTAACTGTTTTAATGACATTCAGACTTTACTTCAATCAATAACGGAGCAGCATCTCCTCATCCGGAAACAACAACACTGGAAATGTGTCCCGTAAAAAAACGTCTGACCGGAACTCTAATACCTAAAGTTCCTTCTGTGAATAATGTAAACTCACTACACCGGTATGTTTTAGTGCTTTCATGGCGAGTTTACTGACAGATATAAGTCAGAACTTTATACTACTTTATATTAGAAATGGCAACAGCGGAGGATGAATGTCCCATAACAAGAAGATAGAGAAAAAGAAGAAGCTTATCGACTACGGTGTCGGCACGGACTACAAAGGCGGACGCGCGTAATTTTTCAGGATTTATGCAGATCCCAAATACAGATCAGCAGGTACCAGAAGGTAAGAAAAGTTGCTTTTGCATAATATTGCGAAACAAAATGGCAGATAATATGTCTTACCTTATTACACACACCATAATAATAATCCTATGTTGAAGCACATCAAACGGTGCAGTCCACACTACTCTTATGTGTGACTGCCATGTGACTGGTCACATCATCATTACACCATGTACCAAATAAAATTGCTTCGAGGTGGGTAAGCTCAACCAAACTTACTCCTTACATTAGGCGCACTGTCGAGTTTTAGGGGGGGTTTAAGTGTGCCTTATAGTCCGGAAAATTCGTTATGTATAAGTTGTGGTTTTTAAAAATAGTTTCTAAAACACTGACCATTGAGTTAGTGTAAACTGTACAGTCTTTATAACCACAATATTGATAGTCACCATTAATGTCAGCAATAGCTTTATTAGCACTAGAGTTTTCTTTGTTTAAATCAAGTCAAATATTTCTGTTTTTGAATATACAAGATGCGTGCGAACGGAAAAAATGTCACTTGCAAGATCTTTTCGCTTACAACTTTTTGGCTCTGTATTAGAATTACACAACAAACACTGAATAAATCGAAGTGGTTGAAACTGGAACTGGAAGAAAGCTTTACTCATCTTTGGTTAACATGAGATGGCCCAAACAAATAAGGACTGTTGTTGCATGGAAAAAAAGTATTTGTGAAACTATTGGTTGAATTTAAACAAAAAATGAATAAATTAGCCGCACTGTTTTATAAAATGCTAGGTTCAATGTGTGAGAAAACAAGTAGTTGCTTATAGTCTGGAATTTACAGTAATAGTTGTGGAGTAATAGTTGATGACAACTTGAGGCTGTTTCAAAACAAAACAAAGAGAATGCGATGAGGTGGCGACTTGTCCAGGGTGTACCCCGCATTCCGCCCGAATGCAGCTGAGATAGGGAGATAATCTAATTTTACCTATTTGGGTTAAAAATATTTTTTGCAAATGAGTAATTATAGTCTGCAAATGATGTGTTGTTGAGTGTCGGGGCTAGCTAGAGCTCGGCAGAGTAACCGTGTAATACTATTCCATATCAGTAGGTGGCAGCTGGTAGCTAATTGATTGATTGATTGATTGAAACTTTAATTAGTAAATTGCACAGTACAGTACATATTCCGTACAATTGACCACTAAATGGTAACACCCGAATATGTTTTTCAACTTGTTTAAGTCTGGTTACACGTAAATCATTTTATGGTACAAATATATACTATCATCATAATACAGTCATCACACAAGTTAATCATCAGAGTATATACATTGAATTATTTACATTATTTACAATCCGGGGGGTGGGATGAGGAGGGTTTGGTTGATATCAGCACTTCAGTCATCAACAATTGCATCATCAGAGAAATGGACATTGAAACAGTGTAGGTCTGACTTTGTAGGATATGTACAGCGAGCAGAGAACACAGTGAGTTCAGATAGCATAAGAAAAAGTATATATATTAGAAATACATTTGATTATTTACATTTGGTTATTTACAATCCGGGGAGGTGGGATGTGGAGGGGGGAGGGTGTTAGTCAGGGGTTGAAGTTGCCTGGAGGTGTTGTTTTAGTGCGGTTTTGAAGGAGGATAGAGATGCACTTTCTTTTACACCTGTTGGGAGTGCATTCCATATTGATGTGGCATAGAAGGAGACCTTTGTTAAATCGGAATCTGGGTTTAACGTGGTTTGTGGAGCTCCCCCTGGTGTTGTGGTTATGGCGGTCATTTACGTTCTGGAAGTAGTTTGACATGAACTTCGGTATCAGGGAGGTGTAGCGGATTTTATAGACTAGGCTCAGTGCAAGTTGTTTTACTCAGGAGTGAGGTGTGATCTGGGGTGGAGGTCTAGAAGTAATCTGACTAGCTTGTCCTGGGATGTTTGGAGTCTAGATTGGAGGGTTTTGGAGGTGCTAGGGTACCAGGAGGTGCATGCGTAATCGAAAAAGGGTTGAATGAGAGTTCCCGCTAGAATCTTCAAGGTGCTTTTGTTGACCAGAGAGGAGATTCTGTAGAGAAATATTGTTCGTTGGTTGACCTTTCTGATTACCTTGATTGTCATTTTATCACAGGAAAGATTAGCCTTTAGAATGGAACCTAGGTCAGTGACCTCATCTTTCCTGGTGATAACAATGTCACCCACTTAAATAGTGAAGTCACTGACTTTCTTGAGATTGATTTGGGACCCAAATAGGATGGATTCCGTTTTACCTTAAGTGTATGGATAGTTTATTGTCAGCGAGCCAGGTGCAAATACTAAGGAGTTCAGCACTGAGGATTTTTTCCACCTGTGACTTGTCCTTGCCGGATACCAGCAGGGCCGAGTCATCCGCAAACAGGAACAATTCACAATTGCTTTGTAGATGTCGGAAACAGCAGGAGGCAGCGTGCAGGTAAAAGGTGTCTAATGCTTAAACCAAAAATAAACAAAAGGTGAGTGCCCCTAAGAAAAGGCATTGAAGCTTAGAGAAGGCTATGCAGAACGAAACAAAATCTGAACTGGCTACAAAGTATACAAAAACAGAATGCTGGACGACAGCAAAGACTTACTGTGGAGCAAAGACAATGTACATCCGAACATGACATGACAATCAACAATGTCCCCACAAAGAAGGATAAAAACAACTGAAATATCCTTGATTGCTAAAACAAAGCAGTTGCGGGAAATATCGCTCAAAGGAAGACATGAAACTAAGGCTGCAGCTAACGATTATTTTTCTATCGATTAATCTATAGATTATTTTTTTCGATTAATCGGTTAATCTATAGATTATATTTTCGATTAATCTATAGATTATTTTTCCTTTTACCGATTATTTTTTTTATTTAAAATGAAGATGAAAAAATAAATGTACGCCAGTTTTTTCAAAAGGCATGGCTTTTATTTACAAAAACAAAAAAGTATGGCCACTCAAACAATATGACAAAATATTCTGTAACAATGTAAACATTTAAAACTTTTAACATTTAACAAAATTAAAAGTAGCTTATTTGCTTTTTAATGTGCAAATATAAAAGTAAACATCCAGTGCAAATCTTAATATTCTGCAATAGTACAAGCATTTCAAAAGTAAAAGTATTGCTTATTTTGCTTTAAAATATGCAAAAATAAAGATAAACATCCAATACAAAAAAGTGCAAAACGAAAATAATCTGTAACAACAGTGTAAACATTTCAACAAAAGTAAAAGTATTGCTTATTTGCTAAAATGTGCAAAAATAAAGATAAACATCCAATACAAAAAAGTGCAAAACGAAATATTCTGTAACAGTGTAAACATTTCAACAAAAGTAAAAGTATTGCTTATTTTGCTTAATAACACAACAATGATAGTATGATTAAAGTGAAAGTTAATTGTTGGTTTGTACATAGTATATGTAACTGTTAATGTTGTAAAAGGTATTTGCACAACTAATTAACGTTAGCGTTTGTGACACGTCTTGTGCCGTGGGGTTCTTTCAGGACCGACAGACTGAACGCCAGACGGCTTTGCCAGGTTTACAATCTTTTAATTTTACACAAAGTTTTTTCTCTTCCAACTCTTTTCTCTTTCTTTCCTCGCTTTTCAGCTCCTCTTCCTCGCTCGCTCGTCGTCCTCTGGCTCTCCTCCTCTCTCGCTCCACGTCAGCTTCACTCTGGCTCCTTCCAGTCTCTCTTCCCTCTCTCTCTGCTGCTCCCCTTTTCTTCAGCGAGAGGAGATTGGATGATCGCGGATCGCGCACCTGGGCACGATTGCGTCGTCCCCCCGCTTCTCCACAGCGTTAAAGAGGAGCGCGTCTTTGTAAACACTGAACAGGCACGCCAAACGCGCCTCTCAGAGCGAAACAGTGCTTTAGTTTATGAATTTACAACGCAGATACAAATGACACATTCATGTTTTTGTGTAATGATGACAACTTATACTCACGCGGACGATTGACTAGTTGATGGTGATGGCAAGAACGCTGTCGGTTTTCTTTTCAAATGTTCGTTCATAGCCGTTGTGCTGCTATGATAGGCCATTTCCGCTCGACACAGTGTGCATACAACAACATTATTAGGCCGTTTATTGAAATACTCCCACACTTTTGACGACTTTTGGCATGCTTTTTTCCCCTCGCTCGCACCGTCTGCTTTGCGCTCCGCCATGACAGTAGTGTGACGTAAATATGCGTCGCGTCGTTTCAGCCTTACATGAAACTGCTACAGAAAAACACCAAAAAAAGACAAAAATCCATCAAAATAGGAGCGCAAGACAAGAACTAAAACACTACAAGCAGGAAAACAGCAAAAAACTTTCAACTGAGTTTCGTTTTTTAATGATTTCTGCTGGTGGTGTGCCTCTGGATTTTTTCAACGCAAAAAATGTGCCTTGGCTCAAAAAAGGTTGAAAAACACTGATCTGAGCAACACACTAGTCAGGTGATTTGACACATTCCATCCTTATATAAACCTACATACAGTTATTTTACGGGAACTGTGGATGTTGTGCAATTACAACCTTTTTGTAGGCACATTTTTGAATTATACACCTAAAATAAATGTGTTCACTTTTCAGGACAATAGTGTGTAATGCTGTTGTTTTATATTTGCCACGTCTGCCTCCTTGTTTGCCTAAGGAAGACGGTTGGAAAGGGGCAATACAAGCACTTCTCGTTTGAACTGTTGTCAGCCAACTGTCAGACACTGGAGCCTGACCTGGCCCTGTAAGGTTGGTTCAACGGATGACTTAGTGTGGGCCAGTGCAGGTAATGGAAATAGTCAACGGACTAACCCTTAGTGTTTCATATTTCCTTTTTTTGCATCAATTGTTTCTAAGAGGATGACTTTGGTAACAGAAGGCTCGTCGTAAAGTAAGCAAATTTGCATTTTAAAAGTACTTTTTGTGTCCAAAATATATAGCTTGTCTAAGGCAGTGTTTTTCAACCTTTTTTGAGCCAAGGCACATTTTTTGCGTTGAAAAAATCCAGAGGCACACCACCAGCAGAAATGATTAAAAAATGAAACTCAGTTGACAGTAAAAAGTCGTTGTCGCAATTGTTGGATATGACTTTAAAGCATAACCAAGCATGCATCACTATAGATGTGGGATCTGAGCCGAGGATGTCGTTGTGGCTTGTACAGCCCTTTGAGACACTTGTGATTTAGGGCTATATAAGTAAACATTGATTGATTGATTGATTGACTGATAGCTCTTGTCTCAAAGTAGGTGTACTGTCACGACCTGTCACATCACGCCGTGACTTATTTTGAGTTTTTTTGCTGTTTTCCTGTGTGTAGTGTTTTAGTTCTTGTCTTGCGCACCGAGTTATAAGGCTCTCTGGGGAGTTTTGAGGGAAAAAAAACATTTTAAGTGTGCCTTATAGTAATCATAATAATAATAATAATAATAATAATAATAGATTTTATTTGTAAAAAGTACTTTACATTGAGCAAACAACCTCAAAGTGCTACAGTGTATTAAAAAATAAATAAATACAATTAAAAGATAATTAAAAAAAACAAAAAACAACCTAGAACAGCCTAATAGCTAGAACTAGTATGCATATATCTAAAAAAGAAGGGTTTTTAAGCCTTTTTAAAAGCATCCACAGTCTGTGGTGCCCTCAGGTGGTCAGGGAGTGTCAGAGCGTTCCACAGACTGGGAGCGGCGGAGCAGAAAGCCCGGTCTCCCATTGTTCGTAGCTTTGTTCTCGGACGTTGGAGGAGGTTATCCTGTCCGGAGCGGAGATGTCATGTGGAGGATTTGGGGGTGAGTAGTTCTTTGAGGTGGAGGGGGGCATTTCCATGGAGGCACTGGTGGGTTAGTAGGGAGACTTTGTATTCAATCCTGAGTGGAACAGGAAGCCAGTGAAGGGATTTGAGAATCGGTGTAATATGGTCGTATTTCCGCACTCTCATCATGATCTTAGCTGTACTAGGAAAATACAGTACCTTTATTGCTCTCCCCTCGTGATTTATGTCCCAAATCATCTTCAGCATGCTCATTTTGCTTCATGTGTTCACCTTTTAACTAAAATTGCCTCACCTTCAAAAGTTAATCTTATTCGGGAGTTTATTGCCCCTGCATCTGCTCCTTTCACCACACCTGATTTACCCACCTAGCATGCCCTCCTCCCACGCAAAGTAACCAGATATTTCCAGCTAGTTTGAACTAGTTTTCCAATGTTGGCCTATTGGTAAGGTCTCACATTAGACGGGGGTGGAACAACAGTTCAGCATGCACATACAGGACTGTCTCAGAAAATTAGAATATTGTGATAAGGTTCTTTATTTTCTGTAATGCAATTAAAAAAACAAAAATGTCATACATTCTGGATTCATTATACATCAACTGAAATATTGCAAACCTTTTATTATTTTAATATTACTGATTATGGCATACAGTCAAAAATCCCATCTCAAAAAATTAGAATATTTTTTCAGACCAAGTAAAAAAAAAAAGATTTACAACAGCAAAACAAAATGAAACATTTGAAAATGTCAATTAATGCACTCAGTACTTGGTTGGGAGTCCTTTTGCACGGATTACTGCCATCAATGCGGCGTGGCATGGAGGCAATCAGCCTGTGGCATTGCTGAGGTGTTATGGATGCCCCGGATGCTTCAATAGCGGCCTTTAGCTCATTTCAATTATTGGGTCTGGTGTCTTTCAGCTTGTTCTTCACAATACCCCACAAATTCTCTATGGGGTTCAGGTCAGGGGAGTTAGCAGGCCAATCGAGGACACTAATGCCATGGTCAGTACACCAGTCACTGATGGTTTTGGCACTGTGGGCAGGTGCCAGATCATGCTGGAAAATGAAATCATCATCTCCATAGAGCTTTTCAACAGATGGAAGCATGTAGTGCTCTAAAATCTCTTGGTACACAGCTGCATTGACTCTGGACTTGATGAAACACAGTGGACCAACACCAGCAGCTGACATAGCTCCCCAAACCATTGCTGACTGTGGGAACTTCACACTGGATTTCAAGCAATTTGGATTTTGCTCCTCTCCAGCCTTCCTCCAGACTCTAGCGCCTTGACTTCCAAATTAAATACAAAACTTGCTTTCGTCTGAAAACAGGACTCTGGACCACTCTGCAACTGTCCAGTGCTTCTTTTCCATAGCCCAAGTCAGACGCTTCTAGAGATTTTAGGGCACTACATGCTTCCATCTGTTGAAAAGCTCTATGGAGATGATGATTTCATTTTCCAGCATGATCTGGCACCTGCCCACAGTGCCAAAACCACCAGTAACTGGTGTACTGACCATGGCATTACTGTCCTCGATTGGCCTGCCAACTCCCCTGACCTGAACCCCATAGAGAATTTGTGGGGTATTGTGAAGAAGAAGCTGAAAGACACCAGACCCAATAATGCAAATGAGCTAAAGGCCGCTATTGAAGGATCCTGGGCATCCATAACACCTCAGCAATGCCACAGGCTGATTGCCTCCATGCCACGCCGCATTGATGGCAGTTATCCGTGCAAAAGGACTCCCAACCAAGTACTGAGTGCACTAATTGACATTTTCAAAAATGTTTGATTTTGTTTTGCTGTTATAAATCTTTTTTTTTTACTTGGTCTGAGGAAATATTCAAATTTTTTGAGATGGGATTTTTGAGTTTTCTGTATGCCATACTCAGCAATATTAAAATAATAAAAGGCTTGCAATATTTCAGTTGATGTGTAATGAATCCAGAATGTATGACATTTTTGTTTTTTTTAATTGCATGACAGAAAATAAAGAACTTTATCACAATATTCTAATTTTCTGAGACAGTCCTGTAGATGTTGGCAGTGCTATCAGAGTGAAGGCTACATTAGTCCCACACCACCACTCCAGTATTTCTGAAAGGCATAAGAGCAAAAACCACAGCACTAAGTGATTAGTGGGTGGGATGCAGAAAAGCTGCTCTGCTTAAATGTACAGCGTATATAAACATGTCTGCATGTGTGTTTGCAGCTCAAAGTACACTGTTGTCTTGTTGTCGTGACACACACACACAGCTTGGACACACCGGTGTTTGTTTGCACCTCCCGCCTGCCTGTCTTGGAAAGACGCCTAAGCAAAATGGAGGGGAACATTTTGAAATAAGACAAGACAAAGGAGTACAAATGCTTCATTGCAACACGTCCCCAGATATACCGTACGCGTACAGTGAGATTGGCTTGCATGATGAAAGAAACCACAGAGGTTTAACCCTTGAGGTACCTTAATGTGCCAAACAAGTTTATATGGCTTTTTGTGGTTCTCAATCTAGTGGTCAGTTGTAGTCATAATGATATTAAACCAAGCAAGATGGCAAAGAAAATGCAAAAATAGTTTAATGTTGCAGTAAAACAAAATTCACAAAAAAATGGGTTATGTCTGAAATATTTAAAAAGGTTTGAAATAAAAAAATGATTTATATTTTATATTTGTTCTAGACTTTACAAGTACAAAGCCCTAATCACGTTTCATCAAACATATATTAACGTTGTTGCTAGAGATGTCCGATAATGACTTTTTGCCGATATCCGATATTCCGATATTGTCCAACTCTTTAATTACCGATATCAACCGATATATGCAGTCGTGGAATTAACACATTATGATGCCTAATTTGGACAACCAGGTATGGTGAAGATAAGGTACTTTTTAGAAAAATTTATAAAATAAGATAAATAAATTAAAAACATTTTCTTGAATAAAAAATAGAAAGTAAAACAATATAAAAACAGTTACATAGAAACTAGTAATTAATGAAAATTAGTAAAATTAACTGTTAAAGGTTAGTACTATTAGTGGACCAGCAGCACGCACAATCATGTGTGCTTACGGACTGTATCCCTTGCAGACTGTATTGATATATATTGATATATAATGTAGGAACCAGAATATTAATAACAGAAAGAAACAACCCTTTTGTGTGAATGAGTGTAAATGGGGGAGGGAGGTTTTTTGGGTTGGTGCACTAATTGTAAGTGTATCTTGTGTTTTTTATGTTGATTTAATAAAAATAAAAAAAAATTAAAAAACGATACCGATAAAAAAAACAAAACGATATTGATAATTTCCGATATTACATTTTAACGCATTTATCGGCCGATAATATAGGCAGGCCGATATTATTGGACATCCCTAGTTGTTGCCCTAGGGCAGGGCTGCCCATACCTTTTCTGCAGGCGAGCTACTTTTCAGTTGACCACATCGAGGGGATCTACGTCATTCATATATATAATTTATATTTATTTATGAAAGAGACGTTTTAGTTAAAGGTGTTTAATGATAATATAAGCATGTTTAACACATAGATTCACTTATTTCATGAAGACAAGAATATAAGTTGGTGTATTACCTGATTCTGATGAATCAGACAGTAGTGCTGATAACGTCCGCATTTTCGAATGGAGGAGGAAAAAAAAGTCCTCCTTTCTGTCCAATACCACATTGAAGTGGTTGTTTTTTGGCATCTTATTAGTCCAGCTTCCATACTTGTTTTAAAACACTTTACAAGAAATACATTGACGGCAAACTCCGTAGCTTGTGTGCGCTAGCTTTCTGAGACTCTTATTTTGTTAGCCCAGGCAGGATGGAGCAGCGCTTTTGTTGTGAAGACAGGAACTGTGCGGTCGGGCCTTTAGGCTTTTGACGGCGTGTACGGCGCGAGAGTCTGTTGAAATAAAAAGTGTTTCTTGCCTTCCTGTCGGTCATAATACAGTCTTAATACTGAGCTCGCAGCACCCAGTGTCAGCTCAGAAGACCCTCGGGTGCCGTGAATGTCAATCAAGTGACGAAAGTGAAGTCATAGTGAAGATTGATGATCGCTAATTAATGCCTGGCTGGCGATCGACTGACAGACCCTCCGTCATCGTCCGGTAGCTCGCGATCGACGTAATGGGCACCCCTGCCCTAGGGGAAACTGGCTAACACATGGCACACTGACAAAGCATAACCTATTGTTACTATAGCAATTTACAAGGTTAATATAAGTTGCTTCTCTTTCTTTCCCTCCATTTTTCTGCATTCTTTTGTATCTCTAGTTATCATTACGTATATGTATTGTTGCATTTGAAAAACTGTATTGTTGATAATAGAGGTAAATTATTGGTATTGTTCATTATCAAT
This sequence comes from Nerophis lumbriciformis, assembly GCF_033978685.3. Lineage (NCBI taxonomy): Eukaryota > Metazoa > Chordata > Actinopteri > Syngnathiformes > Syngnathidae > Nerophis > Nerophis lumbriciformis. The sequence goes on along the minus strand of NC_084564.2, from coordinate 30,151,089 downwards.
AGCGTTATTTCTATTGGTATTTGTATTGCTCCATTTGTAGTGTAATAATGCTCAGTCATTTCTGTATTATTTTTTATTTCGCTAACTGCTTCTTTGCTTTCACTTTTACCATCATATTTGTACATGTCGTATTTGCTGATGTTGCTCTATTGTTGTTGTTGTTGTTGTTGTTGTCTCGCTGTCTAATCCCCCTCTTCTCCTCACAATTTCCCCCTCTGTCTTCCTTTTTTCCTCTTTCTATCCCCTCCTGCTCCGGCCCGGCTGCACCAAATGATAATATAAATACATTGAACAAAGTCAAATACAAATAAGGCAACAAGAGAAGTATCCCACACTTCTCTTTTGTAAAGTATATCTGAACAGCCGATATGGGCATCTACATCAACTACAGTACGGTATATGATTTGCCTGAGAAGCTGGACAGGACAAAAAAAAAAAAAAAAAAATACAAGTAAAAAAACCCTGATCTTGATTAAATAAAATTATTTAATCCCCAAAATTACCATGCATTAAAATTAATAAATTATTGTTCAAGTGCGTGTGCCTCACAATACGAAGGTCCTGGGTTCGATCCTGGGGTCGGGGTGTTTCTGTGTGTGGAGTTTGCATGTTCTTCCCGTGACTGCGTGGGTTCCCTCCAGGTACTCCGGCTTCCTCCCACCTCCAAAGACATGCACCTGGGGATAGGTTGATTGGCAACACTAAACTGGCCCTAGTGTGTGAATGTGAGTGTGAATGTTGTCTATCTGTGTTGGCCCTGTGATAAGGTGGCGACTTGTCCAGGGTGTACCCCGCCTACTGCCCGAATGCAGCTGGGATAGGCTCCAGCACCCCCCGCAACCCCGAAAGGGACAAGCGGTAGAAAATGGATGGATGTTCAAGTCAAGGCTATAAAAACCACGTACCAAAATATAGCAAAAATATTGCATAGTTTCTGTTTTTTTATTTGGTGTTCCAATTCGGGAGGTCTATTATTGTCTTTCTTACCAATATCTGATACGCCAATTTTCTAAAACACTTCATTACCAATGTTAACTGAAATCAACCAATATTAATATTAGCAGAAGTTCTTCCCCAAACAATGTCAGGTGACATGTGGTGTGAACACATTATTTCTTAGTTTAACACGTTTTACGTTCTTTATTGTCAGAAATAAACACTTTGTGCAAATTCAAACAAATACTTTAATCTACATTTTAAAAAAGTGATTTATTTTATCGATTTATTTTAAACGTTTTTGCTTCAATAAAGACAGTTTGGTTAGTCTTTGAATAAATTCACAAATAAGAATTTAAATAATAAACATTTCTAGGTGGCAAACATTTAAATGAGAACAAAGTTAAGTACAAAGTATGAAACTCTGTACTAGGGTTGTACGGTATACCGGTACTAGTATAGTATCGCGGTACTAATTAATCAAAAACAGTACTATACTCTGTTTGAAAAGTACCGGTTCGCCATATTTTTTTTTAACGGGCATGGAGGCGCGTTGTGGTCACGTCGTTACATTGCTGGTTTTACGAGCGGAGGAGCATGTTCGGCAGAGCACACACACGGAGTACTTACAACCAGACACAGCGTGTAGACAGAAAAGGGAGAACGGACGCATTTGGCTAAAAGAGTAAAGATAAAGGTGAAGTTATAACACTGAAACACCCTCAGGAAGAGGTGCTTTAAGACATGGCTAGCTAGCTAGCGGCTAAAGTCCATCCGCAGTCTGCAGTGTTTTAGCTACTTCTAAATCACAAATCCTCACTTCCATGGTGACAAATAAAGTAAGTTTCTTACTTAAGGACGAGGAATAGCTAAACATGCTTCACTACACACCGTAGCTCACCGGCATCACAATGTAAACAAAAGCCATGGGTGGATCTACACCTAACAGCCGCTGTAGTGATACCAAGTACAGGAGTGTATCTAGTCGATACTACTATGATTACATGGATATTTTTATCATCACAAAATCTTCTTTCGTTTAAAAAAAAATGTATATAATGTTTATAAAGTCAGGAAATACGTCTCTGGACCCATGAGGACTTTGACCAATGTATGATCCTGTAACTACTTGGTATCGGATTGATACCTAAATTTGTGGTATCATCCAAAACTAATGTAAAGCATCCAAACAAGAGAAGAATAAGTGATTATTACATTTTAACAGAAGTGTAGATAGAACATGTTAAAAGAGAAAGTAAACAGATATTAACAGTAAATGAACAAGTAGATTAATAATTCATTTTCTACCACTTGTCCCTCATAATGTTGACAAAATATTAGAATGATAAATGACACAATATGTTACTGCATATGTCAGCAGACTAATTAGGAGTCTTTGTTTGTTTACTTACTACTAAAAGACAAGTTGTCTAGTATGTTCACTATTTTATTTATGGACAAACTTGCAATAAAAAAAAAGTTTAATGTACTGTACATTTTTTTGTAAAAATAAGGCAAATAATGCAATTTTTTGTGGTCCCCTTTATTTAGAAAAGTATCGAAAAAGTATCAAAATATATTTGGGGACTGGTACCAAAATATTGGTACCAGAACAACACTACTCTGTACTACTAAAATCAGTGAAATGATTCATTACTTGAGATTTATATTTCTTTCAACACCTTCCTTTCTGCCTTTTACACAGGAAGTACAATCAATTTAAACATGCAAAAGTTATAGAGTGAATAAATTATAAGTATTACACATGGAGAACAAGTAGGATTAAGCACCAACATAACTATTAAGCAATGAAGTTTGCACGGATAAAAGGTACTGCCAAATGTATTCACGGCGGTCAAAATTCCTCTGGCAGGTGCCACAAAGAAACAAACGTATTTGAAATTTTTTTTTTTTTTAATGAAAGGGTTAATTTAGGGACCCATAGGTAAAAAGTGTAGACCTTGAGGGTTAAAGCCAAGGTACATGTTTTTCATAAAAAAAATATAGAGGCACACCACCAGCAGAAAAGGTTAAAAAATGAAAGTCTACCAGGTTGTCGTGCCTTATTTTGGGTTTGTTGTTGTTTCCTGTGTGAAGTGCTTTAGTTCCTGTCTTCCACTGTTATTTTGGTGACCCTTCCTGTTTTGTTGGTGTTTCCCTGTAGCAGCTTCACGCCTTCCTTTGAGCACTATTGCCCGCACTTGCTTTGTTTTCGCAATCAAGACTATTTAAGTCGCTATCCTTCTTTGTGGGGACATTGTTGATTGTCATGTCATGTACGGATGTGCTTTGTGGACGCCGTCTTTGCTCCACACGCAGTAAGTTTTTGCTGTCATCCAGCATTCTTTTTGTGTTGACTTTGTAGCCAGTTCAGTTTTACTTTTGTTTTACATAGCCATCCCTATGCTTCAGTGCCTTTTCCGAGCGGGACTTGCCTTTTGTTAATTTTTGGTTTAAAGGCCTACTGAAATGCGATTTTCTTATTTAAACGGGGATAGCAGGTTCATTCTATGTGTCATACTTGATCATTTCGCGATATTGCCATATTTTTGCTGAAAGGATTTAGTATAGAACATCGACGATAAAGTTCGCAACTTTTGGTCGCTGATAAAAAAGCCTTGCCTGTACCGGAAGTAGCAGAAGATATGCGTGTGACGTCACAGGTTGTGGAGCTCCTCACATCTGCACATTGTTTACAATCATGGCCACCAGCAGCGAGAGCGATTCAGACCGAGAAAGCGACGATTTCCCCATTAATTTGAGCGAGGATGAAAGATTTGTGGATGAGGAAAGTGAGAGTGAAGGACTAGAGGGCATTCAGATAGGGAAGATGCTGTGAGAGGCGGGTGGGACCTGATATTCACCTGGGAATGACTAAAACAGTAAATAAACACAAGACATATATATACTCTATTAGCCACAACACAACCAGGCTTATATTTAATATGCCACAAATGAATCCCGCATAACAAACACCTCCCCCCTCCCGTTCATATAACCCGCCAATACAACTCAAACACCTGCACAACACACTCAATCCCACAGCCCAAAGTACCGTTCACCTCCCCAAAGTTCATACAGCACATATATTCCCCCAAAGTCCCCAAAGTTACGTACGTGACATGCGCATAGCGGCACGCACGTACGGGCAAGCGATCAAATGTTTGGAAGCCGCAGCTGCATGCGTACTCACGGTACCGCGTCTGCGCATCCAACTCAAAGTCCTCCTGGTAAGAGTCTCTGTTGTCCCAGTTCTCCACAGGCCAATGGTAAAGCTTGACTGTCATCTTTCGGGAATGTAAACAATGAAACACTGGCTGTGTTTGTGTTGCTGCAGCCGCCCGCAATACACCGCTTCCCACCTACAGCTTTCTTCTTTGCTGTCTCCATTGTTCATTGAACAAATTCACCAACACAGATGTCCAGAATACTGTGGAATTTTGCGATGAAAACAGACGACTTAATAGCTGGCCACCATGCTGTCCCAAAATGTCAATACGTGACGTCACGTGCCGGCGTCATCATACCGAGACGTTTTCAGCAGGATATTTTGCGCAAAATTTAAAATTGCAATTTAGTAAGCTAACCCGGCTGTATTGGCATGTGTTGCAATGTTAAGATTTCATCATTGATATATAAACTATCAGACTGCGTGGTCGGTGTAGTGGGTTTCAGTAGGCCTTTAAGCATTACATACCTTTTTACCTGCACGCTGTCTCCCGCTGTGCTCTGCATATTGGGGTCACGACAAACCATCCTCGACGCCGACTTGTACAAAGCAATGAACTACCTGCTGATATGGAGTATTACAAGATTACCCTGCCAAGCTCTACACAGCACAGGCACGAGACAACAGCATATCATTATGATTATTGTTTTGCAAAAAATATTTTTTGGACCAATTAGGTGAAGTTGCATAATTTCTCACGGCACACCAGACAAAATCTCACGGCACACTACCGCGGCACAGTGGTTGAAAATCACTGGGTTAAAGAAAGTGTTTTTATCTTGTGAGACAGCAAGATTTGTGACATCACAGACTACAAACTGTTAGCAAATGGATTAGTAGTCAGCAGATGTAGTTTTACAACAATAAGTGCATGTGTGGAAGAAAACCTAAGACGGCCACATGATGTAAGAAGCAAATACACTTTGTAGTTAGTTTGTGTTGAATTTGGGCAGTCTGTATGTTAATGTTGACCTACATGCTCAGTCTGTCAACCAAAACAACTCCAAGTCCTTGTTCCTTCAGTGACTCATTGCATAGTGGAACTAGCTCGCCTGGTTTGCTTACCGGCACCCTTCCTATAAAACATATGTCACTGCGAGGAAGCTGTATTTCCTGTCTTGCCAGAAGGCCACCATCTGACAGCTTTGTTTGGGGTTGTCAGGTTTGTATTTTTGGAACATGCTTTTTCAACCTCACTTTTTACCCCCCAAGTACGAAACTTTTGGGATTATCTCAAGTCATGATGATTTTGATCAAGGGTTTTTCGCAGATCTTGGCTCATGTTGAAACATGATGTATTTTTTTTGTCCTGTCTGAACTCATATGACTAGTTGGGTTGATGTACTTTTATATTCAAATGCCCCTAAGGTTCGTCAATTTGGAGTTTAACACAAATTTTCTGAAGTCGTAAAAGGTTTTATAGTCCAACCACCGTTATGCATGCAGTCACAAGAGGCATCAGCTATTTTTGTAAGCATCAAAACAATTGGTTCTACAAAACCCCAAACCAGTGAAGTTGGAACGTTGTGTAAATCAGTGTTTTTCAAACTTTTCTGAGCCAAGGCACATTTTTTTCATTAAAAAAATCCAGAATCACACCACCAGCAGACAACATAAAAAAATGAAACTCAGTAGCCAATATTCAGTACTTTGAGACACTTGTGATTTAGGGCTATACAAATAAACATTGATTGATTGATTGATTGATGGATTGATTGACAATAGAAAGTTGTTCTCGCAATTTTTGGATATGAATTCAAACCATAACCAAGCAGGCACCACTATAGCTCTTGTCTCAAAGTAGGTGTACTGTCCCCACCTGTCACATCACGCCGTGACTTGTTTGGACTTTTTTGCTGTTTTCCTGTGTGTAGTGTTTTAGTTCTTATCTTGCGCTCCTAATTTGTTGTTGATTGTCATGTACGGATGTACTTTGTGGACGCCGTCTGCTGCTCCACATGCTGTAAGTCTTTGCTGTCGTCCAGCATTCTGTTTTGGTTTACTTTGTAGCCAGTTCAGTTTTAGCTTCGTTTAGCATAGCCATCCCTAAGCTTCAATGCTTTTTCTTAGGGGCACCGCCTTTTGTTTATTTTTGATTTAAGCGTTAGATGTCTTCTTACCTGCATGCTGCCTCCCGCTGTCGTCTGCATATTGTGGTCACGACAAACCATGTTACCGACATCTACAAAGCAATTGGCTACCTGCTGCCACCTACTGATATGGAAGAGTATTACACAGTTACTCTGCCGAGCTCTAGACAGCACAGACACTCAACAACGGCACATTTGCGGATTATAAATACTGGTTTGCAAAAAATATCTTTAACCCAAATACGTGAAATTACATAATCTCCCACGGCACACCAGACAATATCTCACGGTACATTAGTGTGCCGCGGCACAGTGGTTGAAAAACACTAGTGTAAATCATAAATAATGATTTGCAAATCCTTTTCAGCCTATATTCAATTGACTAGACTGCAAAGACAAGATACTTAATGTTCGAACTGGAAAACTGTGCTATTTTATTTTCAAATATTAGCTCATTTGGAATTTGATGCCTGCAACATGTTTAAAAAAAGCTGGCACAAGTGGCAAAAAAGACTGAGAAAGTTGAGGAATGCTCATCAAAGACTTACTTGGAACATGCCACAGGTGAACAGGCTAATTGGGAACAGGTGGGTGCCATGATTGGGTATAAAAGCAGCTTCCATGAAATGCTCAGTCATTCACAAACAAGGATGGGGTGAGGGTCACCACTTTGTCAACAAATTAGTGAGCAAATTTAAGAACAACATTTCGCAACGAGGTATTGCAAGGAATTTAAGGATTTCACCAGCTACGGTCTGTAATATCATCAAAAGGTTCAGAGAATCTGGAGAAAGGCCGAAAACCATAATGAATGCCTGTGACCTTCGATCCCTCAGGCGGTACTGCATCAAAAAGCGACATCAGCGTGTAAAGGGTATCACCACATGGGCTCAGGAACACTTTAGAAAACCACTGTTAGTAACAACAGTTCATCGCTACATCTGTAAGTGCACGTTAAAACTCTACTATGCAAAGCCAAAGCCATTTATCAACAACACCCAAAAAGGCCTTCGGCTTTGGTGGGCCCGAGCTCATCTAAGATGGACTGATGCAAAGTGGAAAAGTGTTCACATTTCAAATTGTTTTTGGAAACTGTGGACGTTGTGTCCTCCGGACCAAAGAGGAAACATTCTTCTATAGGCGCAAAGTTGAAAAGCCAGCATCTGTGATATAATGGGGGTGTATTAGTGCCCAAGACATGGGTAACTTACACATCTGTGAAGGCACCATTATTGCTGAAAGGTACATACAGGGTTTGGAACATCCAAGCAACGTTATCATGGACGCCCCTGCTTATTTCAGCAAGACAATGCCAAGCCACGTGTTACAACAGCATGTCTTCATAGTAAAATACTACCTGCCTGTACTCCAGACCTGTCTCCCATTGAAAAGACTAATTTTACATCCGTGCCTATTGATAAATTGTTTTTAAACATGGACAGATTATGCGAGCATGTCCATTCTGTGACTCTTGTTTACTAAGACCAGCCTTGACCTTCTTCTTTTTGGAGTGTGGTTAAAGCAAAAGCGCCCGTCTTCTGCACTTGAGGTTTATACACTAGCAGTGGACTTGCAGTGAATAAGCTTGACATTAATCAGTAGTTAAAGCCCTTACTTACCCTGAGATTAATTTGACCTTACAGTATTACACCCACAATAGGCAAAGACTTTCCCACACTGATCCGTGGCAAAAACCTCTGATTGTGGTCCACATGATGAAATTAGGCCCCCAAAGGACTTGATCAGGAACCAGTAGGAACTATTTTGTTATCGTTTTGCCTTTTCGGACAACAAGCTACATCGCCACGTGTGCCTGCTGCAGTTTTCAACACTCATAAATGTTGAATACAGTTTTCATTTTTACTTAAAGCGAGCACTCATTCATTAGGACAAGCTCTCGCCCTCTCCAATGTCGGTCTTCAGAGAGAGCCAGTAAACTGATCTGCAGCAGTTTGTTTATTCTTTTGAGAACTCACAAAGTCTTAATACAATAAGGTCCCAACTGCCTCTTGAGTCAATGGACCTCATTCAGGAGAAAAGTAGTGAGAGGCCTGGTGGAAAGAAGAAAAAAGAGCGAAACACTGGTTGTATTTGTGTGAGGCCTTGTTGGCGTAATTACGCTGCAACACACTGACATGCACATACTCTCCTTGACCCCTACGCTCTTCTGTAATTGTTGATGCATCATTCAGAGTAGGTGGAAGAAACGAGGACAACAGTGTCACTTCTCATTAATCAGCTGGGTTTAAAAAGGACTGATGCTGAAGTCACTGGAGCTAACGCCTGAGGCCCGGCGCTGGTTTGCTTCCACGTCACGCTTGGCAGTGACATCAAAATAATGTCAATTTTGTGGATGGATTCATTGAAACAAAGGCAAGTATAATCATCACTATCGAAATAAAGACTTGTTGGTAAAAAGTGATACTTTTCTGCTCCTCAGGATTTTACAGAATACTGTATTGTCCTTTCCTCGGTTTCTAGCTTTGGGGGAATCAAATGACTGTAATGTGATCACTCCTGACTAGTTATGAATAACAGTAGGGCTGGGCGATACGGCCTTTTATTAATATCTGGATATTTTTAGGCCATGTCACGATACATGATGTATATCTGGATATTTTGCCTTAGCCTTGAATGGACACTTGATGCATATAATCACAGCAGTATGTTGATTCTATGTGTCTACATTAAAACATTCTTCTTCATACTGCATTAATATATGCTCCTTTTAAACTTTCATGCAGAGAGGGAAGTCACAACTAAGTCAATTAAACAGTTATTAAGCAGTGGCAAAAACATTCATGTCATTTCCAAAACAGAAAGTGCAAGATTGTCAGAGACATTTCAAAACAAGCTATTAGTGTATGATGTCACTAAAATGCCATATCAAAACAACACTAAATTAAAGTGCACTTTTTGTACAGAACGCCACTACAATAGTTTAAAACAAATAAAGTGTTTGTGCATAATGTCACACAAGATATTTCCATAAGTGTCAAATAAAAATGAGCTGCATAATAGGAAATCAAATAGTGTATGTCCTTCGCTATGTGGTAGGTTCCTGCGGACGTTATCTCCTTCTGTTGTTGACTATTTTTTTTATACGGTGTTGATCTGGAAATGGTTGCTTGGGCATTTTGTGGGTGTGGCACCGAACGGAGATGTTGACATGTGGAGTTTCAAGCACTCTCTAACGGGTGACTTTTCAAATGATGCTACAAATTAGCAGTAATGCTACTTTTTGTAGTGACGCTTTTGCCGCATACTTGACATATTACGGTTGTCTGTTCAACATCTTCCCGTTTGAAGCCAAACCCCCACCAGACGATGGACCCCGTGCTATTTTTCTTGGGAATTAATTCTTCCTTCATTTGTTACCAGATTCGCACCTTCTTTCTCTCATATTACCACTCGCACCAGTCCGCTAGCATCACAGCTAACGTTACCCATGCCGCTACCTATGACGTTGCACGCGCGACAGTATGTGACGTATGTAAGAATGTGCGCTTGTTTTATGTCTCTGTGAGAAGGAGAGACAAGAAAGAGTGAGAAGAGCCTGTAGTGTAATGCCCACAGCTAAAAGCAACTGCGTGAGAACGTATACTCCGATATCACAATATAGTCATTTTCTACATCGCACAGAGACAAACCCGCGATATATCGAGTATATTCCATATATCACCCAGCCCTAAATAACAGTCGCCATTAATTAAGATAAAACATAAAAAAAGTCAAAACCCACGGCACACTCACTCAAACACTCAAATTAATTGATGCGATCACTCCTCTTGTTGCACGATGATAATTGAAAGTGCATGACCATGTAGACACAGAAATGTAAATAAATTCAATAAAATACAGCTATGTTGGTCGTTTAATCAAAGCACAAGGTAAAAACCTGATCTGTAGGGTAGGTATCCTTCGAGGACTTCTGTTGTGTTTGGGCGTTCAGAATATTATGGCAGGGGTAATTACCCTTACACTGGAGCAGGGGTCTCAAACTCATTTTAGCTCAGGGGCCACATGGAGGAAAAGTTAAAGTTAAAGTACCAATGATTGTCACACACACACTAGGTGTGGTGAAATTTGTCCTCTGCATTTGACCCATCCCCTTGTTCACCCCCTGGGAGGTGAGGGGAGCAGTGGGCAGCAGCGGTGGCCACGCCCGGGAAAAGCTATTCCCACATGGGATGGACGCGTAATATCATGGAATAATAACTTTCAAATACAACTATGACAATTACAGATTCTTTGTTTTACTTCGGCCCAAAATAGAACAGGCACATTCTGAAAATGTGCATATCACAAATAATCCTCTTGACAAAACACTTTGAGTTAAAAATTGGTGCAGTTTCAAAAACACCATGAAGTACTTGGACTTAATTTCGGTGTATCTACAAAGCAATTAAACTTTAAGTCAGAGCCCATCTATGATTAAACAAAAAACATAAATTAAACAACTCTTCTAGGTATCAATTACCTCATTTGTCATTTCCACATATTAACCCTGTGCTAAGTCAACAAACCATACAAACTGAGGTAGAAACTTTTCAAGAGGGTTGACTTACTCCCTGCCTTCTAGGCCAGTGTTTTTCAACGTTTTTTGAGCCGAGGAAAAAAAAACTCATTGAAAATATACGGGCACACCACCAGCAGAAATCATTAAAAAACGAAACTCAGTTGACAGTAAAAAGTCGTTGTTGCAATTGTTGGATATGACTTTAAAGCATAACCAAGCATGCATCAATATAGCTCTTGACTCAAAGTAGGTGTACTGTCACCACCTGTCACATCACACCCTGACTTATTTGGACTTTTTTGCTGCTTTCCTGTGTGTCGTGTTTTACTTCTTGTCTTGCTCTCCTATTTTGGTGGCTTTTCCTGTTTTGTTGGTATTTTCCTGTAGCAGTTTCATGTCATCTTTGAGCGCTATTCCCCGCATGTACTTTGTTTTAGCAATCAAGAATATTTCAGTTGTTTTTATCCTTCTTTGTGGGGACATTGTTGATTGTCATGTCATGTTCGGATGTACCTTGTAAACGCCGTCTTTGCTCCACAGTAAGTCTTTGCTGTCATCCAGCATTCTGTTTTTCTTTACTTTGTAGTCAGTTCAGTTTTAGTTTCGTTCTGCATAGCCATCCCTAAGCTTCAATGCCTTTTCTTGGGAGCACTCACCTTTTGTTTATTTTTGGTTTAAGCATTAGATACTTTTTCACCTGCATGCTGCCTCCCGCTGTCGTCTGCATATTGAGATCATGACAAACCATCATCGTCTCACACACGTGTTCCCGACATCTACAAAGCAATTAGCTAACGGCTGCCACCTACTGATATGGAAGAGTATTACACGGTTACTCTGCCGAGCTCTAGACAGCACCAACACTCAACAACGACACATTATTTGCAGACTATAATTACTGGTTTGCAAAAAAACATTTTTAACCCAAATTGGTGAAATTACATAATCTCCCACGGCACACCAGACTGTATCCCACGACATACTAGTGTGCCGCGGCACAGTGGCTGAAAAACACTGTTCTAGGCATCACTGTGTATTATTAGAAAAATAAAAGCTGTGCAATGTGTGAACAATTTCAACAAACCCAAAATAACAACTTAAGAGACTGACGGTATTGCAGTAAATCACACACTGTTCACTTTCTTTAAATTTGCACAGAAGACAATCATTTTCACAGAACTATATCAATTAAGTGAGGTTACCAATTGTTTATTTTACTTATGTTTGTCTTACATTGGGTCGAGGGAGAGGAGTCGCAGACCCACTTTAACGCGTACCTCTTGCTTGATGTACTTTCTTGCCCCGGTATGAACTATTTGCTTGCCGAAAAGAATTGCTATTGCAACATCCAGTGGACACATTTAAAACAGCAGTTTCTTTCATTGAAAAACGCAGCTCAATTTTGTCCTTAGCAAACTCATCTCGTGGACCAAATTGAACCTGTTCACGGGCCTGATCTGGCCCCTGGGCCGCATTTTTGACATCCCTGCACTAGAGGGAAGAATCCTAGAAAATCATCACATGAACAGTTTTCCTTGCTAAGTCAAAATAAAATGATGCTTTGGTCTTCAGTTCTTAGTCTTAAATTCCTTTTTTTCTTGGCTCATTTCTTTGCTTGCGCTGATTAAATAATCTGCCAAATCGGGAGAACGAAGGATTGTGCTTTAGGATTTTTTTGATTGAGGCTTGCTCCCAGCTTGACCCTTTGATCCAGTCGCTAGAAGTATTGAGACGGTAGTCAGTTGCTTGGTCTACATCTGTTAAATCCATTGGACTGGCGAGACATTATGTACTCCCAATTTATTTGGACTGCTGCGGATAAAAATAAAAGTGTGATTAATTTTCTTCATTGGTCATTTTGAAGCCTGTAATTTGTGGTGCAGTTGAACCACACAGGCCTCTGCTGGAGCATTCCTTTTGTCATTGAGGGTTAACAAAACTATTAAGAACATTTGTCAGAATAACCCAGCTAAGCGCCACAAATAACAAACCTGCAAACAGACCATTATAACAAATTATTGCTTTAGTATTTATACTGTTTTATTATTTTTACCTGATATCGCGAGCCTGTGTATATACTTCGAATGTAGTTATGTGCAGGGCGTGATGCATCTTCTCTTGATAATCACTACTTGAGCTGTAGATACTTTCTGGACACTAAGTTTGAAGTATAGATTTAAATGTGGTCAATTTGGGGCGGTATAGCTCGGTTGGTAGAATGGCCGTGCCAGCAACTTGAGGGTTGCAGGTTCGATCCCCACTCCTGCCATCTTAGTCACTGCCATTGTGTCCTTGGGCAAGACACTTTACCCACCTGCTCCCAGTGCCACCCACACTGGTTTAAATGTAACTTAGATATTGGGTTTCACTATGTAAAGCGCTTTGAGTCACTAGAGAAAAAGCGCTATATAAATATAATTCACTTCACTTCAATATTCTCTCAAGACTGTAGCACTGATGTTAAAGTGATTTCCCCAGCTTCCCTCATATAATCCTAATGTCTTCTCTTTAACGTCTTCTTTTTTCCCTGTTGGGAGCCTCATCATCAGTTCGCCTCATTAGTCTGTCACTTGATGCACACCAATATGATGATTCTATGTGTCTACTAGAGATAAATGCGTTAAAATGTAATATCGGAAATTATCGGTATCGTTTTTTTTATTATCGGTATCGTGTTTTTTAAATTTTGTTTTAATTTTTATTAAATCAACATAAAAAACACAAGATACACTTACAATTAGTGCACCAACCCAAAAACACTCCCTCCCCCATTGACACTCATTCACACTCATTCACACAAAAGGGTTGTTTCTTTCTGTTATTAATATTCTGGTTCCTACATTATATATCAATATATATCAATACAGTCTGCAAGGGATACAGTCCGTAAGCACACATGATTGTGCGTGCTGCTGGTCCACTAATAGTACTAACCTTTAACAGTTAATTTTACTCATTTTCATTAATTACTAGTTTCTATGTAACTGTTTTTATATTGTTTTTCTTTCTTTTTTATTCAAGAAAATGTTTTTAATTAATTTATCTTATTTTATTAATTAAAAAAAAAAAGTACCTTATCTTCACCATACCTGGTTGTCCAAATTAGGCATAATAATGTGTTAATTCCACGACTGCATATATCGGTTGATATCGGTATCGGTTGATATCGGTATCGGTAATTAAAGAGTTGGACAATATCGTAATATCAAATATCGGCAAAAAGCCATTATCGGACATCCCTTGTGTCTACATTAAAACATTCTTGTTCATACTGCATTAATAAATGCTCATTTTAAACTTTCATGCAGAGAGGGAAATCACAACTAAGTCAATTTACCAAAAGTGTATTTTTTAAACAGTTATTAAGCAGTGGCACAAACATTCATGTCATTTCAAAACAGAAAGTGCAAGATTGTCAGGGACATTTTAAGACAAGCTATTAGTGCATGATGTCACTAAAATGACATATCAAAACAACACTAAATTAAAGTGTACTTTTTTGTACAGAACGCCACTACAATCTCCTGTTGTTGACTATTTTTTTCATTTGTGGGTGTGGCACCGACCGGAGATGTTGACATGCGGAGTTTCAAACACTCTTCATCCTCCAGCGGGTGATTTTTCAAATGATGCTACAAATTAGCAGTGATGCTACTTTTTGTAGCAACGCTTTTGCTGCATACTTGACATATTACGGTTGTCTGTTCAACATCTTCCCGCTTGAAGCCAAACCACCGCAAGATGATGGACCCCCTGCTATTTTTCTTTGGAATTAATTCTTCCTTCATTTGTTACCAGATTCGCACCTTCTTTCTCTCGTATTACCACTTGCACCACTCCACTAGCATCACAGCTAACTCTACCCATGCCGCTACCTCTCTGCTGCGCGAGGGCGTATGACGTTGCACGCGCGACAGTATGTGACAAGGTGCGCTTGTTTTATGTTTCTGTGAGAAGGAGAGACAACAAAGAGTGATAAAAGCCTGTAGTGTAATGCCCGCAGCTAAAAGCAACTGTGTGAGAACGTATACTCCAATATCACGATATAGTCATTTTCTATATCGCACAGAGACAAACCCGCGATATATCGAGTATATTCCATATGTCGCCCAGCCCTAGTTGCAGTGCAGATACAAAAAGTTCACAAAAAATAACCTAAAAGTAAAAACACATGAACACAAGAGTGAAATACATTAAAAGGGCACAGAGTTGATTTAACCAGCTGCCACTTCAGCAGCACCATTTGTACAACAAAACAAAACAAAAGCACCAATTCAACACCCACATACACCGCAGTGGCCTCTGCAGTGCTCCCCTCTATCGTCTGCTTGGGGGAGGTGGGGGGCAGCCAGCCAGAGGCCGGAACATACCCTAAAAAGCAACCAAGCAAGCCGACTTTGTCCTAGGTTGCCCACTAGCCCCCGGGCAATGTCCGGTCCACGCAGATAAGCGAGAATCCGTCTAGGGCGGGGGTCAGCAACCTGCGGCTCTCTTTAGTGCCGCCGTAGTGGCTCCTTGGAGCATATTTTGTTTGAGGACAAACATGACACAAACCTTCCCAATTGTTAGAACTACCGTTGTTTAGTATGTTTGTGTGTATGCTTCACTGATGAGACTATTTGGGGAATATCATTTTGTTTTACTAATTTCAGCGGTTCTTGAACTCACCATAGTGTGGACTGTGACGCAACAGTTTGTTTACATGTAAAATCTTCCACTCATTCTTTGTCTCATTTTGTCCACCAAACCTTTTATACTGTGTGTGGATGCACAAAGGTGCGCTTTGTTGATGTTATTGACTTGTTGGAGTGCTAATCAGGCATATTTGGTCAGTGCATGACTGCAAGCTAATCAATGCTAACATGCTATTTAGGCTAGTTGTATGTACATATTGCCTCATTTGTAGGTATATTTAAGCTCATTTAATATCCTTTACTTTCATCCTCTTTGTATATAATTTGCATGTCTCATGACACATTTCAGATAGTTGTTTGTGTGCCATGTTGTTCCAGACCACAGCAAACATGACCTAGCTTGCCAAAGATTGTAATAAATCTATTAAAAGAAGACAGCCTGCCGTTTCCTTTAACTTGGACACACTTATCTATACCTTTCGCCATTAAAAGCTAGTAATTTCCAGGAGTTATCTCATCTTCTGAGTAGCCTCTGATGTACTAATGGTTTCTAATGTTGTAAAAATGTGTAGAATAAATATTACATTTCAACATTTCTGTCAACGATGATTTGCTTCAGCCTGCGACACATTTTGATAGTAGGCTTATTTTCGCTAATATAGACACTTACGTCATGTGTTGCCTTCATTATAACTAGGGATGTCCGATAATGGCTTTTTGCCGATATCCGATATTCCGATATTGTCCAACTCTTAATTACCGATACCGATATCAACCGATACCGATATATACAGTCGTGGATTTAACACATTATTTTGCCTAATTTGGACAACCAGGTATGGTGAAAATAAGGTCTTTTAAAAAAAAAAAATTATAAAATAAAATAAGACATTTCCTTGAATAAAAAAGAAAGTAAAATAATATAAAAACTATTAGTGGACCAGCAGCACGCACAATCATGTGTGCTTACGGACTGTATCCCTTGCAGACTGTATTGATATATATTGATATAAAATGTAGGAACCACAATATTAATAACAGAAAGAAACAACCCTTTTGTGTGAATGAGTGTAATTGAGTGTAAATGGGGGAGGGTGTTTTTTTTGGGTTGGTGCACTAATTGTAAGTGTATCTTGTGTTTTTTATGTTGATTTAATTAAAAAACAAAAACAAAAAAAAACAAAAAACGATACCGATAATAAAAAAAACGATACCGATAATTTCCGATATTACATTTTAAGGCATTTATCGGCCGATAATATCGGTACATCTCTAATTATAACACTTATATACAGCTTTTCATTTTTTGCGGCTCTAGACAGATTTGTTTTTTGTATTTTTGGTCCAATATGGCTCTTTCGACGGTTTGGGTTGCCGACCCCTGGTCTAGGGAGACCGAAGTGTCCGATATATGCTTATTCAACTGAAGCTGGTCCATCCCAAAGCTCAGTAAAGTAGAGAAGGAATTAGTTTAAATGTTTAATTGGTCTGAAATGTAATGGAACGCCCATCCCTAGTAGGACATTGTACATGTTAATGCAGGTGCCTTGTTTAGCCTTGTCTGGAATTTTGTTGACTTCAATTTGTTTCTCCAGGTGGACGCGAGAAAGCTTATTTGACATTTGCCTTTCACATTGAGCTTCCTCGGGATAATGTGTAGTGGATGATTTGTTCCCTAGCCTCGGGCAATGCTGCTGTACTTGGCTTTAATTCTGTGTCAGTGAGTGTTTGTTTGATTTGAGGCGGGATTTTGTTTATCATGCAGTGATCAAGTTAAAAGGATATAATAGGCTTTACAGCAAGTCCACGAAAAAGGTAATACACATGAAAACAAGAGGGAAACATCAAATAACACAAAGGATCTAAAATACATTAAGAGTACAGAGCTGATGCATACATATGCTTTGGAGCCCATGCCTTGAAAGAAAATAATGTTTGCCTTGGTGGCCTAAAATATGAGCCCTCCTTTAAGGCAACACTTGCCTTGAACTTAAAGGCCTACTGAAATGCGATTTTCTTATTCAAACGGGGATAGCAGGTCCATTTTATGTGTCATACTTGATCATTTTGCGATATTGCCATATTTTTGCTGAAAGGATTTAGTAGAGAACATGGACGATAAAGTTCGCAACTTTTGGTCGCTGATAAAAAAGCCTTGCCTGTACCGGAAGTAGCAGACGAGTAGCGTGACGTCACAGGTTGTGGAGCTCCTCACATCTGCACATTGTTTACAATCATGGCCACCAGCAGTGAGAGCGATTCAGACCGAGAAAGCAACGATTTTCCCATTAATTTGAGCGAGGATGAAAGATTTGTGGATGAGGAAAGTGAGAGTGAAGGACTAGAGGGCAGTGGGAGCGATTCAGATAGGGAAGATGCTGTGAGAGGCGGGTGGGACCTGATATTCAGCTGGGAATGACTAAAACAGTAAATAAACACAAGACATATATATACTCTATTAGCCACAACACAACCAGGCTTATATTTAATATGCCACAAATAAATACCGCATAACAAACACCTCCCCCCTCCCGTCCATATAACCCGCCAATACAACTCAAACACCTGCACAACACACTCAATCACACAGCCCAAAGTACCGTTCACCTCCCCAAAGTTCATACAGCACATATATTTCCCCATAGTCCCCAAAGTTACGTACGTGACATGCACATAGCGGCACACACGTACGGGCAAGCGATCAAATGTTTGGAAGCCGCAGCTGCATGCGTACTCACGGTACCGTGTCTGCGTATCCAACTCAAAGTCCTCCTGGTAAGAGTCTCTGTTGTCCCAGTTCTCCATAGGCCAATGGTAAAGCTTGACTGTCATCTTCCGGGAATGTAAACAATGAAACACCGGCTGTGTTTGTGTTGCTGCAGTCGGCCGCAATACACCGCTTCCCACCTACAGCTTTCTTCTTTGCTGTCTCCATTGTTCATTGAACAAATTGCAAAAGATTCACCAACACAGATGTCCAGAATACTGTGGAATTTTGCGATGAAAACAGACGACTTAATAGCTGGCCACCATGCTGTCCCAAAATGTCCTCTACAACCCGTGACGTCACGCGCTGACGTCATCATACAGAGACGTTTTCAGCAGGATATTTTGCGCAAAATTTAAAATTGCACTTTAGTAAGCTAACCGTATTGGCATGTGTTGCAATGTTAAGATTTCCTCATTGATATATAAACTATCAGACTGCGTGGTCGGTAGTAGTGGGTTTTAGTAGGCCTTTAAAAAGTTAAAATTCGAGGCCTGGAAGTGTAATGCATAGACTGTTGTATTTGTATTGAATAACTAGCTTTGATGCAATAAATTGGTGTATAACATTTAACATTATTACTCCGCAACTTTACTGAGCATTAAACACTGCCTATGAGGGCCTTGAGGTAGCAGTACAGACCCCCTATCCTTCCCCGGCACCCCTTTTAATCAGCGGTAGCTCGCCAGCTCGTCCCCCATGAGACGTCTGTATGAGAGCTGCAACAGCTGTGATGGTGGAAGTCGCCCAGAGCACTGGTTGTTACTGCTGCTCACACACACACACACACACAAATACACGGAAACACATCCAGTCCTATCACACACCCATGGGGGACAGAGGCCATGAGTACAAATTGGAGGGTGGGGGCCTTCGTGTGGTTTGGCTCCTTTTTTATTGTTTGCCCTGCATATGTTTTTGCCCTGTCAGCAGTCAAGTTTAGTACTGTTTTATGATTACAACCTTTGTTTTGTACACACTTTTAATGTCTTTTACCTAACACTATGAAGCATTGCATTGGTGCAAATCAACCAACACAGGGAGATGAGGAGATCAAAGTGGACAAGCAGGTTATTAGCTAAAGAGGATGTTGCATGTGACCGGCTAAAAATGACACTTTTGTAAACCAAAAAATGGTTACCGTCCATATGTCAGTGTTATTCAACCTTTTCTGACCCAATGCACATTTTTGTTCGTTGAAAAAATCCGGAGGCAAAAATGAAACTCGGCAGCTAATATTGACAATAAAAAGTCGTTCTCGCAATTGTTGGATATGAATTCAAACCATAACCAAGCATGCATCAATATAGATCTTGTCTGAAAGTAGGTGTACTGTCACCACCTGTCACATCACACCTTGACTTATTTGGACTTTTTTGCTGTTTTGCTGCGTATCGTGTTTTACTTTTTGTCTTGCTCTCCTATTTTGGTGGCTTTTCCTGTTTTGTTGGTATTTTCCTTTAGCGGTTTCATGTCTTCCTTTGAGCGATATTCTCCGCATCTACTTTGTTTTAGCAATCAATACTATTTAAGTTGTTTTTATTCTTCTTTGTGGGGAAATTGTTGATTGTCATGTCATGTACGGATGTACTTTGTGGAGGCCGTCTGCTCCACAGTAAGTCTTTGCAGTCATCCAGCATTCTGTTTTTGTTTACTTTGCAGCCAGTTCAGTTTTAGTTTCGTTTTGCATAGCCATCCCTAAGCTTCAATGCCTTTTCTTAGCGGCACTCCCCTTTTATTTATTTTTTGTTTAAGTGTTAGATACTAGGGCTGTGAATCTATGGGTGTCCCACGATTCGATTCAATATCGATTCTTGGGGTCACGATTCGATTCAAAATCGATTTGTTTTCAATTCAACACGATTCTCGATTCAAAAACAATTTTTTTCCCGATTCAAAACGATTCTCTATTCATTCAATACATAGGATTTCAGCAGGATCTACCCCAGTCTGCTGACATGCAAGCAGAGTAGTAGATTTTTGTAAAAAGCTATTATAATTGTAAAGGACAATGTTTTATCAACTGATTGCAATAATGTAAATTTGTTTTAACTATTAAATGAACCAAAAATAAGACTTATTTCATCTTTGTGAAAATATTGGACACAGTGTGTTGTCAAGCTTATGAGATGCGATGCAAGTGTAAGCCACTGTGACATTGTTCTTTTTTTTTATTTTATTTTTTATAAATGTCTAATGATAATGTCAATGAGTGATTTGTAATCACTGCTATGTTGAAATTGTATCTAATATTGATACTGTTTTTGATAATAATTTTTTTTCACTACTTTTGGTTTGTTCTGTGTCGTGTTTTTGTCTCCTCAATTGCTCTGTTTATTGCAGTTCTGAGTGTTGCTGGGTCGGGTTTGGTTTTGGAACTGGATTGCATTGTTATGGTATTTCTGTGTATTGTTTTGTTGGATTAATTAATTAAAAAATAAATAAATAAAAAAAATCTATTTTTTAAAAATGAGAATCGATTCTGAATCGCACAACGTGAGAATCGCGATTCGAATTCGAATCAATTATTTTCCCACACCCCTATTAGATACCTTTTTACCTTCACTCTACCTCCCGCATATTGTGAACACGACAAACCATGTTCCTGACATCTACAAAGCAATTAGCTACCTGCTGCCACCTACTGATATGGAAGAGTATTACACGGTTACTCTGTCGAGCTCTAGAGACACTTGTGATTTAGGGCTATATAAATAAACATTGATTGATTGATTGATAGACAGTACAGACACTCAACTACGGCACATTTGCGGATTATAATTACTAGCTTGCAAAAAATATTTTTAACCCAATTAGGTGAAATTACATAATCTCCCACGGCACACCAGACTGTATCTCACAGTGGTTGAAAAACACTGTCATATGTTACCAATAGTGGTTTAAGAGAACATACTTTAAAATCAACATTTGTCACAATCACAAGTTTAACTTTGCACAAAAAAATTCCCTTGGGCTCAAGGATATGTTGGCTTTGACTGTCTTTCATTGTTGTTGTTCACAGCTGTCCCGAGATATTAAGATTCAATGGCCGCCGTGCTGCAGGGCTGTAAGCGAGACTATCAATTACTACTATCGATGATGACGATATTACTGTATTACTGGACTCTCACTATTGTGTTAGATCCACTACGGACTGGACTTTCACTAATATGTTAGATCCACTATGGACTGGACTTTCACAATATTATGTCAGACCCACTCGACATCCATTGCTTTCGGTCTCCCCTAGAGGGGGGGTTAGCCACATATGCGGTCCTCTCCAAGGTTTCTCATAGTCATTCACATTGACGTCCCACTGTGGTGAGTTTTCCTTGCCCTTATGTGGGCTCTGTACCGCGGATGTCGTTGTGGCTTGTGCAGCCCTTTGAGACACTTGTGATTTAGGGCTGTATAAATAAACATTGATTGATTGATTGATATATATATATATATATATAAAGTTAAAGTTAAAGTACCAATGATTGTCACACACACACTAGGTGTGGCGAAATTATTCTCTGCATTTGACCCATCACCCTTGATCACCCCCTGGGAGGTGAGGGGAGCAGTGGGCAGCAGCGGTGGCCGCGCCCGGGAATCATTTTGTGGTGATTTAACCCCCAATTGCAACCCTTGATGCTGAGTGCCAAGCAGGGAGGTAATGGGTCCCATTTTTATAGTCTTTGGTATGACTCGGCCGGGGTTTGAACTCACAACCTACCGATCTCAGGGCGGACACTCTAACCACTAGGCCACTGAGTAGGTATATCCCAATATCAAATTTTTTGGCATTTAAATAATAATAGAACCCTTTCAAAACCGGTCACAAAGGCTGCTAGTGTATGGGGAAACTGTGTAATTTCTGGTTGTATTATTTTGTCAAAAATATTATTAATCTACTTGCTAGTTTACTGCCATTAGCTGGTTACTTTCTTTTGGGACTTGTTCTATTGACACTTCTGTCAAAATGTAATACACACTGTGGAGGTTTCCCTCTTGTGGTGGGTTCTGCTGGCCGACAGATCTTCGGGATCCCGGTATACAGTTTGAATCAAGTCTTTTATTTTTCATAAACACCCGGGGGTGGCTTGCTTTCCAGCAATAGGTGTTCATCTCTGGGCGTGGGTCTCTCTCTGGCTCCAACTCCAACCTTGTCTCTCGTGCCGGCTGCTGCTAATAAGGGCGACAGGTGATTAGATAACAAGCCCCAGCTGGGCAATCTACTCACCTGCCGCTGACTTCGAGGCCGGTCCTTACACACCCTGCTCCGTGGCAGGCCCGCAGACCACGCCCCCTCCACACACACACACACGTATTCTTCTGTCGTTTAGATACTTTACATTAGTTTTAGGCAATCGCTCCAATACCAAGTAGTTACTTAGACTTAGACTTGGACTTAGACAAACTTTAATGATCCACAAGGGAAATTGTTCCACACAGTTGCTCAGTTACAAAGGATGGAAAGGATAATGCAGGTATAAAATAGACTAAAAATGTACCGTAGTAGCAAGTAGTAGTAGTAGTTACAAGGGCAGTATTGGCCATACCAAGGCGGACAATTTTAAGATCAGTGAATGATTTATCTTGAAGTATTATTGTAGCAAACACATATCTCAATCTGGGCATCTGTAATCCAATTCATGTGTCAGTGTGTTTTAAGTTGTCTGTCTGTATTACGATGTGTGTGTGTGTGTGTGTGTGTGTGTGTGTGTGTGTGTGTGTGTGTGTGTGTGTGTGTGTGTGTGTGGGTGTGTGTGTGTGTGTGTGTGTGTGTGTAAAAGGATTTGTGTGAAGCAGGAAACCTCAACTCGGTGTCTTTTTACATGTGACTTTTTGCTTCGTTTCTGGCGTAAAAGAGTTGTGTGTGCATAATCACATGTTTGTGTGCGTGTAATAAAATGTGTGCGTGTTTGCACGGAGTGTGTGTCTGTCATCAGATTCGTGTGAAGCAGGAACCCCGATTGGCCGTCTTTTTACACGTGACTTTGGCGACACTTCTGCTGTGTTAGACTTGTTTGTCCATGCAGCCATCCGAACTTGTAGAAAGATTGAGTTGTCTGTCTGTAACTTCACTTTTCCTTTCTTGTACTCACCACTAGTTGGCGCCTTGCACTCACTTACACTCGTGATGGTGTTGAAGCCAAGAACAATGGACTTTCCATAACTTTATGTAAATAAAAGTTCCATATTTTAGCAGTAATTATCCAAAGCATTTTGTAGTCAAATAAATAATCCGTAATATTATGACATATAGCGGCCAAAATTATTGCGTTTCCTTCATCATTTACTTGTAGTACTTTCACATAGGGCTGGGCGATATATGGAATATACTCGATATATTGTGGGTTTGTCTTTGTGCGATATAGAAAATGACTATATCGTGAAATTCGAGTAAACGTTCTCACGCAGCTGCTTTTAGCTGCGGGCATTACACTACAGGCTTTTATCACTCTTTCTTGTCTCTCCTTCTCACAGAGAGATAAAACAAGCGCACCTTGTCACATACGTCACATACTGTCGCGCGTGCAACGTCATACGCCCTCGCGGAGCAGAGAGGTAGCGGCATGGGTAAAGTTAGCTGTGATGCTCGCGGTGCGGTGCGATTGGTAATATGAGAGAAAGAAAGTGCGAATCTGGTAACAAATGAAGGAAGAATAATTAATTCCCAAGAAAAACAGCACGGGGTCCATCGTCTGGCGGTGGTTTGGCTTCAAGCGGGAAGATGTTGAACAGACAATCGTAATATGTCAAGTATACGGCAAAAGCGTTGCTACAAAAAGTAGCGGCACTACTAATCTGTAGCGTCATTTCGAAAGTCACCCGCTAGAGAATGAAGAGTGCTTAAAACTCCGCATGCCAACATCTCTGGCCGGTGCCACACCCACAAAATGCCCAAGCAACCATTTCCAGATCAACACCGTATGAAAAAAATAGTCAACAACAGAAGGAGATAACGTCTACCACATAGCGAAGGACATACACTATTTGATTTCCTATTATGCAGCTCATTTTTATTTGACACTCTTTGAAATATCTTGTGTGACATCATGCACAAAAGTGCACTTTAATTGTTTTAAACTATTGTAGTGGCGTTCTGTACAAAAAGTGCACTTTAATTTAGTGTTGTTTTGATATGTCATCTTAGTGACATCATGCACAAAAGTGCACTCATAGCTTGTTTTAAAATGTCTCTGACAATCTTGCACTTTCTGTTTTGAAATGGCATGAATGTTTGTGCCACTGCTTAATAACTGTTTAATAAATACAGTTTTGGTAAATTGACTTAGTTGTAATTTCCCTCTCTGCATGAAAGTTTAAAATGAGCATATATTAATGCAGTATGAAGAAGAATGTTTTAATGTAGACACATAGAATCATCATACTGCTGTGATTATATGCATCAAGTGCTCATTCAAGGCTAAGGCAAAATATCCAGATATATATCGTGTATCGTGACATGGCCTAAAAATATTGAGATATTAATAAAAGGCCTACTTTCACACCCCCATTTGAGAACCACTAGTCTAATCCGTAAAGTGATTAGTCTTCTACTGTCAAAAATGGTGTCATAAATGTCAAGAAAAATGGTGAGCTGGTGTATTTCAACAAAAAGAGGAAGATGACTGTTGGGTCTGACATGTTTGCCAGTGCTGAGGAATGCGCCCGACACTTATTTGTCAGTCTCTCAGACAGAATGCGGTTGTGACCTCCTGCAGCTCCCTGACAAAATCTTAGATGATAATCACAGTCTTTTCTGCCAGCCACCTGACGCCAAGCGCCATGCTTTGATGGCCTTTAGTGAGAAAAATATCTTTCTGTTCTAGGTTTAACATGCAGGGTATGAAACAAGGTTTGTATGGTATAGTATTATGGAATCCGCAAAAGTTCCAACATGACTTAATAACATGTCTCGGACATGTTTTTAGGTCAGAATAGCCCAAATGTTAACAATCAGAGAATACTTAAAAGAAATATGTGCAGCCAGCAACACTGCAGTTCTGCTTATCTATTTGGTTTAGACACGGCAGTAGTTCAGTGTCGTACAAGACAATCTGCGCCAAGGGAGAGAAACTCGATGTGGGGGTGGTCTTATGTAAATTGGCCTGAGTGTTAAGTCCCAGTCGGGCCAAAATTCAAACGAATTGCTGAAAGTTATTTTTTCTGACAAAAATGGTTTAATTTTACACTCGATGGTTGGGTAAACACTGACCCAAATATGTGTGTACAAGCAATTCAAAAACTTAAAATGTTTCCATTAAAGCAGTCCTGGGCAATTATTTTGACTCGGGGGCAAATTTTGAGAAAAAAATGTGTCAGGGGGGCCAGTATATCTATCTATGTATGTATACACGCATATATATATATCCATCCATCCATTTTCTACTGCTTATTCCTTTTGGGGTCGCGGGGGGTGCTGAATCCTATCTCAGCTACAATCGGGCGGAAGGTGGAGTACACCCTGGACAAGTCGGCATATACAGTTAGGTCCATAAATATTTGGACATTGACACAATTTTCAGTATTCCAGCTCTGTACAACACCACAATGGATTTGAAATGAAACAATCAATATGTGCTTTAAGTGCAGACTTTGAGCTTTAATTTGAGGGTATTTACATCCAAATCAGGTGAACAGTGTAGGAATTACAACACATTTTATATGTGCCTTCCACTTTTTAAGGGACCAAAAGTAATTGGACAATTGGCTACTCAGCTGTTCCATGGCCACGTTTGTGTTATTCCCTTTTTTTCATTTATTTCATTTACAAAGAGCAGATAAAAGATATCATTTCAAGTGTGGTATATTCATTTGTAATCTGGGGAGGTCATCTCTCAATATGAAGTCCAAAGAGCTGTCACTATCAGTGAAGCAAGCCATCATTAGGCTGAAAAATCAAAACAAAGCCATCAGATAGATAGCAAAAACATTAGATGTGGCCAAATCAACTGTTTGGTACATTCTTAAAAAGAGAGAACACACTGCTGAGCTCAGCAACACCAAAAGACCTGAAAGACCACGGAAAACAAGTGTGGTGGATGACAGACAAATCCTTTCCCTTGTCAAGAAAAAGCCCTTCACAACAGTTGGCCAGATGAAGAAAAGTCTCCAGGAGGTAGGTGTATCTGTGTTCAAGTCAACAATTAAGAGACGACTTCTCCAGAGGAAAATACAGAGGTTTCATCACAAGGTGTAGACCATTGGTGAGCTTCAAAAACAGGAAGGCCAGATTAGAGTTTGCCAAGAAACATGTAAAAGAGCCTGTGCAGTTCTGAACAACATCTTATGGACAGATGAGACAAAGATTAACTTGTACCAGAATGATGGAAAGAGAAGAGTATGGAGAAGGGAAGGAACTGCTCAAGATCCAAAGCATAGCACCTCATCAGTGAAGCATGGTGGTGGTAGTGGCATGCATGGCTGCCAGTGAAACTGGATCTCTTATATTTATTGATGATGTGACAGCTGACAAAAGCAGTAGAATTAATTCTGAAGTGTTTGGGGCAATATTATCTGCTCATAATCAGCCAAATGCTTCAAAACGCATTGGACGGCGCTTCACAATGCAGATGGACAACGACCCGAAGCATACTGCGAAAGCAACCAAATAGTTTTTTAAGGCAAAGAAGTGGAATGTTCTGCAATGGCCAAGTCAATCACCTGACCTGAATCCCATTGAGCATGAATTTCACTTGCTGAAGACAAAAACTGAAGGGAAAATGCCCAAAGAACAAGCAGGAAGTGAAGACAGCTGCAGCGGAGGCCCGGCAAAGCATCACCAGGGACCAAACCCAGCGTCTGGTGATGTCTATGGGTTCCACACTTCAGGCTGTCATTGACTGCAAAGGATTTGCAACAAAGTATTAAAAAATGACAATTTTATTTATGATTATATTAGTTTGTTCAATTACTTTTGGTCCCTTAAAAAGTGGAAGGCTGTGACGACCGGGGCGCATGGTGATGCGGGGTTTCGTTCTCCCAGGATGCAACGGACTTCGGACACAGCGTGAAGGTAAAAGAAATGATTTATTTACGGAATAACTCAGAAGAAACAAAGAAAAGGGTGCTCATAGCACATAAGGTAAAAACTAAGGAAGGCTAACGTGGGAGCTAGCGATTAACAGAACCTAGCGTGGAAACTAGCAGGTACAGAACAAGAACAAAAGTTGTCAACTGTTGCAAAAAGCAAACTACGAAGCAAGACAGAATGACAGGAAAGGCAGGCTTAAATAATAATGTCAGTGATGACAAACAGGTGCGCGTCGGGAACAAACGCGGCAGGTGAAAATAACAAACTCAGGTGTACAAAACAGGCACTCCAGGAGTCCAAAACTAAACCAAAAACACAAGTAACTTGAAAACGTAAACAAGAAATATGATCCGGGCAGCGGATCATAACAGAAGGCACTTATAAAATGTGTTGTAATTCCTACACCGTTCACCTGATTTGGATGTAAATACCCTCAAATTAAAGCTCAAAGTCTGCACTTAAAGGAGATCTTGATTGTTTCATTTCAAATCCATTGTGGTGTTGTACAGAGCTGGAATACTGAAAATTGTGTCAATGTCCAAATATTTATGGACCTAACTGTATATGTAAACTGTGAAAATCTGCTGTACATTCACGCACAGCATAAAACGTTTGGTGGACAAATACAAAACCACACAATAATGTCTGATTGAAAGCTAAAAACGTTATGACAGACCGCCTTAAAAAGCTGAATGGAATTTAAATTTTTTTTACTGAATAAGACACCCAGAATGTACATGTAAATAAAGAATGTGGGATTTACAATATTAACTGTAGTTTCCTAATGAAGCCTTAGCTTGGCGCTCCTCCACTTTCTCCTGCTCCCGCTTGCTGCGGCAGCAACAAACAAAACTCCAGACGCTCCTCTTCGTTTTGTATCGTTAACTTGTCAACTTAATCATTCAAAAACCTAAAACAATAACGATGTGGGAACAAATGAATGGCAAAATAAAGCGAGTTTGTTCCAGTAAGAAAGAGTTAGAAAAATTAAGAGTAAGGTCAAAAAACTGTGTGGCTCGATTCCACCATACCTGACTGCCATTACCCATAATACATTGTGTCCAAACCATATTACCACACAGATCATTCCACCATATATGCAATTAAACACTTACGTAATCTTCACTGTATTAAAGCAGTATAAAATAGTACGTCATCAAATTATTCAGACAAATGTAATAATTACAAATAAAATGTACCTTATAATTATTCTAAGCATGCAATATATACATCTTCGTATTATTTAAATAAAGTAAATAGTCCTATTTTGGCTGAATAAACATAAAGCACCTTCCATAAAATGTAAATTAACGTAAACATAATTTAGGCTCCTACATTAACTATGAAGGATAAAACACTGAATATTGACTACATTTGAACGTCACTCATCCTCTCGATCGACTTATTTTACAATCAAGCGAAACGCAACAAAGATGCAACAAACACAGCGAAATATGAAGGCGAAGGGTAAAAAAAAACCCACTTACAATCTGACATATGTGATACATCACTAAGCTTTAGAACTTTGTTGTAAAAATCTCCTTCCACGTCTGTCCCTGACACCCTCATTTCAGGCTGACATTCTGTGGAAATGCTCCCCACCCACACTGCTTGGTGCCTCGTCTGACTTACATTACCATAGTAACTAATTAAAATTACCATAGTAACTAATTAGATGACCATAGTAACTAGTATATAATGCAAAAGTGCAGATTCCAACCATTGAAATACTTAGTATAGTTGAAGACTTACGGTCATTAGAAAACATCACTGCATATCATAATGGCAGCTACACGTTCCATCTTAAACATCCAAATAAATAATTTGGGAATGTCCGGCGGGCCGGATTGAAAAGCTTAATGCGGCCCCCGGGCCTTAATTTGCCCAAGTCTGCATTAAAGTAAATTTCTGAAACCTACCCTACGTCCTCAAAAAATAGTGATCTCTCCCCTGTAAATGCCTTTTCCTTACCCACTAGATAAAGCTCCAGTAATACAGTTAGGTTTCCCTAGTTTCCTCCTCCGCTAATCCCTCATACTTACTCTGTCAACAGGTTCACATTCTGCAAATGTAAACTGCAAAGCCGGTGCGCTCAGCTGTCTGTGGAGCGCAGACATATGGCCGGTTAATTCACCGTAAGATACAAGACAACCATCTATAGAAATGGCAGGAATTTGCAAAATTGGATTATGTTATTTGAAGAAAAACAAGTAACAGATGCTCAGAGCGTGCTGATGAGTGCTTGTTCGCGGCTTTAAGCTTTTCCATGTTTTTTTTTTAGCTCATTTAGACATGCCTTGCTGCTTGGATGGCATGAGGCCGAGAGAGTGTGTGTGTGTGTGTGTGTGTGTGTGTGTGTGTGTGTGTGTGTGTGTGTGTGTGTGTGTGTGTGTGTGTGTGTGTGTGTGTGTGTGTGTGTGTGTGTGTGTGTGTGTGTGTGTGTGTGTGTGTGTGTATTTAAGATTGCAACACAACCAGTGTGGTGTTCGGGTCTGTTGGACCCGTTTTCATTTTTTATCAAAAGAAAAATGATACAATTAATTAATTTTTCAAACTGAGACTCACTGACTTTGGCTCATTTTCTTTGAAGAACATATATCAGAATACATATTTAATGACCACACACCATATACCCCCCCTACACATTTCTATTACATATAAGATGTCCGGGTCCACTGGACCCAGGGCTAAGAGAAGTGTGGAAATGGATATTTTGTGTACCCCACGCACGCGCACACACACACACACACACACACACACACACACACACACACACACACACACACACACACACACACAGCAGGCCTAGACAGGAGGAGGACAGAGTGTAGGTACACAGAACATCAGAGGGTCAAATGTGCGAGAAAATGAGAGCAGACAGTGTTGACAAACAATGTTGCAACCTTGTGTGGGAACCGCAGGTGCAGAAACACAAAAGAAGAATCCCTGTGGGATGCAGAAACTGGCAGATATTTTTTCCGCGCAACGTTCATATTGTTGTTACTCAGCCAGCGTTTGTGGGTCTGATAGACCCGTTGCATTTTGTGGCTTTTAATGCCTCTCAATCAAACACTTTTATGTTAAAATACTGAACAGATGTTTATTGGGATAAGGTAAACATATGTGGGTCTGATGGACCCGTTGCATTTTGTGGCTTTTAATGCCTCGCAATCAAACCCTTTTATGTTAAAATACTGAACAGATGTTTATTGGGATAAGGTAAACATCTGTTCAGTATTTTAAAATAAAAGGGTTTGATTGTGAGGCATTAAAAGCCACAAAATGCAACGGGTCCATCAGACCCACAAACGCTGGCTGAGTAACAACAATATGAACATTACACAACTTGACTTTCAAACACTATGAAATCTTTGCTGCATTGCGAGGTGATCCACCGAGGGCCACCTCAATCTGTATTACCGCTGTCTTTCTCATATTATTTCTCAGGTGGTGTGCCTTGCTTAGCCTGTGGTTTGTCGCCTACACTGCACATCCCTCACCTATCCGTTTCTATGGCGACCGTAACAGCATAATGATGGGACAGCTTAAAAGCAGCCTTTCAAAGAAGCGTGGTGTATTGTGAATGACTTCATAGCTGTATTTTCCTGTTAGTGGTCGCACACAATCACTAATTATTTTTGTGTTGGAGTAGAGGAGTCTTTCTCATATAGTATTTGATGCACCCACCCTGAGGGAACATGCTTTTCTTTCCCGTACCAGAATATGATGAAGCTTATGTTCAGTTCAGTTCATTTATCTATTTCATAAAAAAATCAAACAAAGGAATAAAATAAAAATCAATCAATCAACATTACATTAAAATAAAATATGAATGAAAAGGAGCAGAAAGAAGTTAATAACTTACATCTGCCCCCTATGTACCGTATTTTCCGGACCATAGGGCGCACCGGATTATAAGGCGCACTGCCGATGAATGGTCTATTTTTGATCTTTTTTCATATATAAGGCGCACCGGATTATAGGGCGCATAAAGGAGTCATATTATTGTTATTTTTTTCTAAATGTAAAAAAAGTCCTTGTGGTCTACATAACATGTAATGGTGGTTATTTGCTCAAAATGTTGCATAGATGTTTTACACATCATCTTCAAGCAGTCGCTTCAGGATGCGCCGTTTTGTGGGCGGTCTTATTTACGTGCCTCCACTTGGACAGCATCTTCTTCCCGTCATCTTTGTTGTAGCGATGTAGCGTGTAAGGACGGGGGTGGAAGAAGTGTCAAAAGATGGAGCTAACTGTTTTAATGACATTCAGTCTTTACTTCAATCAATAACGGAGCAGCATCTCCTCATCCGGAAACAACACCGGAAATGTGTACCTGTGAAAAACCGTCCGACCGGAACTCTCTAATAACTAAAGTTCCTTGTGTGAATAATGTAAACTCACTACACCGGTATGTTTTATCACTTTCATGGTGAGTTTACTGACAGATATAAGTAAGAACTTTACACTACTTTATATTAGAAATGGCAACAGTGGAGGAGGAATGTCACACAAGAAGATAGAGAAAGAGAAGAAGCTTATCGGCATGGACTACAAAAGCGAAAGCACGCAAATTTTCAGGACTTATACAGATCAGCAGGAACCAGAAGGTAAGAAAAGTTGCTTTTGCATAATATTGCAAAACAAAACGCCAGATAATATGTCTTACCTTATACACACACACCATAATAATACTCTGTTGAAGCACATCAAACGGTGCACTCTACACGTATCTCTTATGTTTGACTTCCATCTACTGGTCACACTTATCGTTACACCATGTACCAAATAAAATTGCTTCTCGGTGGGTAAGCTCAACCAAACATATTCCTTACATTAGGCGCACCCGGTCATAACCACTGTCGGGTTTTGAGGGGGGGGGAAATGATTTTAAGTGCGCCTTAAACTCCGAAAAATACGGTAGTTGTTTTTATAAGTTGTAATTCACATAATCACAACTTATAAATAACTATTTATTCATGAGAACTTTATTGATTATTTAGTTATTTTAGCTGTTCCTGCTTGTAACCCATTCCCCATTTCTACTGAATAATGCAGACACACTGCTTCCGTGTGTTATCTATAGGGTTGCAACGGTGTGGAAAGTTTCTGGTAAAATTATGGAAACTTTCCATAAATTTACCACGGGAAGTTAAGCACGGGAAGTTTGGAAATATTGACCAATTTTTCATTATTCAAAGTTAGACATCGTCCATGGGAAGTAATGGGAATTAATGGGGAATTACAATAATGATATACGTATTATTGGGCACTTGTCTATATGCTGCTGCATCTTGGTGGCATTTTTGACGTAGCTCTTTGCACAGTATTTGCAAATATACACAGCCTTTCCGCCTACATTGTTTGGGGTGAAATATTCTGTTTGTATTTATTTATTTTTGTAAAACACTAATGCAATGCCACACACAGATATAAATAGTCAGCTAAACAACTAGAGTAGTCTTTAAAATTATTTTACTGATGGACAAATGAATAGAAATAGGCTCGATGAATAAATGAACACTCAATCAGCATGCTAAATCAAACTATAACCTACATTCTTGTATTACAACAGAATGGCTAGCAGAACAGAAGGCAGAGGAAACTACACCTTTTGATTTAGTATTTGCTAGTTGAACTTTACAGATCACAAAAAAGGTAAATTCAGATCGCTAACGTTGTTAGCATAAATGAATGGGATTTAACATAGAGAAAATTAGCATCACGGCTAACGGAAAAATATTTTCGGTTCATTATGAGACTGGTGGTGGTACATAAACCTAGCTAGCTAGAGATATTAGCCCCAAAATCATTTAACAAGTACAGGAACAGCTAGCGAGCTTGAGTGGAAGTCTGCTGGAGTAGTCCACAGTCATACAGTAACAAGCAATTACACCTCTATTCAACTTAAATCATACTTGCCAACCCTCCCGGATTTTCTGGGAGACTCCCGAAATTCAGCGCCTCTCCCGAAAACCTCCCGAAAATCTCCCGAAATTCAGGCACACGATATAAACAGCGTACCTGCCCAATCACGTTATAACTGTAGAATGATCGAGGGTGAGTTCTTGGTTTCTTATGTGAGTTTATTGTTAGGCAGTTTCATTAACATCCTCCCAGCGCGGTAACAACACACAACAACAGCAGTCACGTTTTCGTCTACCGTAAAGCAGTTCGTCTGCCGTAAACAGCAATGTTGTGACACTCTTAAACAGGACAATACTGCCCTCTAGTGCATTTGATGAAAGCACTTTTTGCGTGCCACACAGCAATGCATCATCAGTGAGGGCGTTCAGCATGGTTAGAAAAATAGTGACGAATAGAACAAGGATGGACAATTCAACCCTTAACTCAACAATGAGTGTTGTGTGTGTGTATATGTGTAAATAAATGAACACTGAAATTCAAGTGTTTCTTTTATTTATATATATATATATATATATATATATTGTGTGTATATATATATATATATATATATATGTATATATATATATATGAAATACTTGACTTAGTATTTCTTATATATATACAGTATATATATATATATATATATATATATATATATATATATATATATATATATATATATATATATATATATATATATATGAAATACTTGACTTGGTGAATCCTAGCTGTAAATATACTCCTCCCCTCTTAACCACGCCCCCAACCACGCCCCGCCCCGCCCCCGACCATGCCCCCGCCACCCACCCCCACCTCCGGAAATCGGAGGTCTCAAGGTTTGCAAGTATAACTTAAATACCATAGATCAAATACATTTACCCCAGTAATATCATCAACACTTACTTGACTGGATGAAGTCCTTGGGCTCAAATACTAGTGTGGCCTCAATAGCCCTGCTGTAGTGTGTAGCATGCTGGGAATTATCTGTGCCTGTGATGGAAGAATGCACTGCACATGTGATGGAGGAATGCACAGTGAAGGGTTAAAATTCTACTGAATTTGTATTAGATCAGGTTGTTTTAGATAATAATCATGCTGCAAGATCTAGCATGTTGCATTCGATGTTTATTCCCATTAATTTTCCATTAATTCCCATGGAAAGTTTCCGACTTTGAATATTCCCGGAATTTTGCAACCCTAGTTATCTACTTGTATTTGTCCGTTTATGAGCATGGCGAGTTTGGCTTCTCCTCGACATTATCGCTTGGCAGTAGATGCAGGTTTGCACCGACTTTCCCCTCAAATGACCCTTGCCTCATCTTCCTAATTTCATTTTAATGAAGTTCCATCCCTGCGGGGAGCAGCGACTACATGCCTTTCACTTACACCACTTGCTAACCTTCGTCATCAGCTGCGCTGGCCTATTTTCATTTAAGGCTCAGGCGGACTATGGCAGTGGTGACGTGACAAAGGAATGGAAATGTGTGCATTCCCACCGCTGGGAGTTAGATTGTGAATGGTATCTGCCCGCCCCACCTCCCTCATCCTTTACACTTGCTACTACGCAGCATAACAAGAAAATGCACTTTTTCCCCCCCTCCAAGGCAGAAAATCAATATGCTTTTATCTTCACGAGCACACATACTGTGGAGGGGAATACTCTTTAGAGTTGTAACCCTAATCTCATATTATTCATTACCACTGAGCCAGTAGTGTGAAGAGGCGGGCGACCTCGCTCCCTCCATCCAATTAATCCTGTGATATGTGAATGCAGAAGGGTTTATTTATACAAAATAAATCCAGGCTATGACTGCATTGTGCTTATTTGACCTTGTTATAGAAATGATTCTTGCCATATCGTTTTTAGGGTCATTTCAACTCAAATTTGCCTAACGGGACCTTTCATTTCATTTCTAAAATTTAGACCTAAAATTAATGATTCAACACCTTAAATCCATGCTAACACTGCTTTCTTAAGGACAGCTGCTCCCACAATTACTGACTGGTGCATAGCCCTCCTCCCCTTAGCACAGACCTAGGCAAATTAAGGCCCGTTAAGCTTTTCAATACTTTCGCCGGACTTTCCCAAATAATTATTTTATATCTTTAAGATGGAAAGTGTAGCTGCCATTATGATGTGCAGTGATGTTTTCTAATGACCGTAAGTCTTCAACTATACTAAGTCTTTCAATGCTTTGAATCTGCATTATATACTAGTTACTATGGTCATCTAATTAGTTATTATGGTCATCTAATTAGTTACTATGGTAATTTAAGTCACAGCAACTCAGACGAGGCACCAAGCAGTGTGGGTGGGGAGCGTTTCCACAGAGTATTTCCAGAGCCTGAAATGTGGGTGTCAGGGACAGACGCGGAAGGAGATTTTTACAACAAAGTTCTAAAGCTTAGTGATACACTGTGTTTGTTGTATTTTTGTTGATTGTAAAATATGTGGATGGAGAGGGGGTGTGACATTCATATGTTGTCAATATTCAGTGTTTTATCGTTCATAGTTAATATTGTAAATCCCACATTCTTTATTTTCATGTACATTCTGGGTGTTTCATTCAGTAAAAAAAAATTAAAATTCCATTCTGTTTTTAAGGCTGTCTGTGATAACGTTTTTAGCATTCAATCAGACATTATTGTGAGGTTTTGTATTAGTACTCCTAAAAATAGGACCCAAGCACACACATTGTACAGTAGATTTTCACAGCTTTCATATATAAATATATATATATATATATATATATATATATATATATATATATATATATATATATATATATATATATATATATGTATGTATATGTATATATACAGGTAAAAGCCAGTAAATTAGAATATTTTGAAAAACTTGATTTAGTTCAGTAATTGCATTCAAAAGGTGTAACTTGTACATTATATTTATTCATTGCACACAGACTGATGCATTCAAATGTTTATTTCATTTAATTTTGATGATTTGAAGTGGCAACAAATGAAAATCCAAAATTCCGTGTGTCACAAAATTAGAATATTACTTAAGGCTAATACAAAAAAGGGATTTTTAGAAATGTTGGCCAACTGAAAAGTATGAAAATGAAAAATATGAGCATGTACAATACTCAATACTTGGTTGGAGCTCCTTTTGCCTCAATTACTGCGTTAATGCGGCGTGGCATGGAGTCGATGAGTTTCTGGCACTGCTCAGGTGTTATGAGAGCCCAGGTTGCTCTGATAGTGGCCTTCAACTCTTCTGCGTTTTTGGGTCTGGCATTCTGCATCTTCCTTTTCACAATACCCCACAGATTTTCTATGGGGCTAAGGTCAGGGGAGTTGGCGGGCCAATTTAGAACAGAAATACCATGGTCCGTAAACCAGGCACGGGTAGATTTTGCGCTGTGTGCAGGCGCCAAGTCCTGTTGGAACTTGAAATCTCCATCTCCATAGAGCAGGTCAGCAGCAGGAAGCATGAAGTGCTCTAAAACTTGCTGGTAGACGGCTGCGTTGACCCTGGATCTCAGGAAACAGAGTGGACCGACACCAGCAGATGACATGGCACCCCAAACCATCACTGATGGTGGAAACTTTACACTAGACTTCAGGCAACGTGGATCCTGTGCCTCTCCTGTCTTCCTCCAGACTCTGGGACCTCGATTTCCAAAGGAAATGCAAAATTTGCATGGTTGGGTGATGGTTTGGGGTGCCATGTCATCTGCTGGTGTCGTATACAACATATACAACATATATATATATATATATATGTATGTGTATATATATATATATGTCTTAATTAGATTATCCAAAAAATAGTGCGCAATATATGTATGTGTATATATATATATACACACAGAGCCCGGCCCCAGGCCAGTTTTTGTTAACCCAATGCGGCCCCCAGACACATTTATTTCTCTAAATTTGGCCCCCGAGTCAAAATAATTGCCCAGCTCTGACTTAGCATAATAAAAAAAGATTATGCTTGCTGTACTACATTAAGTGAGCCCCGATTATTGATTAGAAGTGTATTTGTCAGGACTAATGGGCCTCCCCCTCAGGATATATTGTCTGCTTAATCCCTATATGGCCCGGCCCCCCTTTTACATTTTATGCCCTACTTTTATTGTGCTCGCTCTTCTATTCTTTGCCTACTTTATTATCGACCGAAGCTGCAACGTCTCTTTCACTTGTCGCCCTTTCCATATACTGCAGTACTTACTTTATGTAGGATGGCGCATTTGTGTGCAGAAATTGCATGCTTATTACTTTTCATTAATTACCACTTGCTATTTGTATTTCACATTCAAAGACCATCATGTGTTGGTTGTGTGCAAGACAATCTGTGTTTACAGTGCAGATACAGTAAAGGCCTCTGGACTCCTTACAAACAATAGATGTCTTATATACTGTGTGTGTGTGTGTGTGTGTGTGTGTGTGTGTGTGTGTGTGTGTGTGTGTGTGTGTGTGTGTGTGTGTGTGTGTGTGTGAACAGCGTCTTTGTCATATCAATTATGGAACATGTCTAGACCGGTGTGAGGCGGCCTTATCCTGGGGGCCACAGCAGCTCCAAATAAACAAGAGATTTGTTTTAAAACGGCTAAAGGCAAAATTAACCAATTTTCTGAGTCAGAAGAAAATCTATGACTTTAACAATCAGTGTGTAAATGAAGCAACGTCGTATTAAATGTTCATCTTCGTTGTGCTTGTCTACAATTTTATGGGATTATTAGCACAAACTGTCATTTCAATCA
Source organism: Nerophis lumbriciformis (assembly GCF_033978685.3). Classification (NCBI taxonomy): domain Eukaryota; kingdom Metazoa; phylum Chordata; class Actinopteri; order Syngnathiformes; family Syngnathidae; genus Nerophis; species Nerophis lumbriciformis. The sequence continues at coordinate 30,113,249 of NC_084564.2, read as the reverse complement.
GACAATTACTTGATTAGATCATGCTAAATTCTCACACTGATATGCCTTTATAGGGTTGACACACAGCAGTTAGAGATCGCACTAAAACCTCACATCCGCTCAACTCAATTGTTTAAAGCGTAATTTTACTCAACATTTGGGGGTATGGTACGTCATAGGCACAGTGTGGTACTTAATTTGGTTTTATGGTACAAAACCCAAAAGCAGTGATGTTGTCACTTTGTGTAAATGGTAAATAAAAAGAGAATACAATGATTTGCAAATGCTTTTCATCTTATATACCAGTTTTTTCAACCTTTTTTGAGGCAAGGCATGTTTTTTTTCATTTAAGAATACGGAGGCACACCACCAGCAGAAAACGTTAAAAAATGATACTCCACCAGGTCGTCGTGCCTTATTTTGAGTTTGTTGGTGTTTTCCTGTGCTTTAGTTCCTGTCTTGCGCTGTTATTTTGGTGGCCCTTCCTGTTTTGTTGGTGATTTCCTGTAGCAGTTTCATGTCTTCCTTTGAACGCTATTCCCCGCAACTGCTTTGTGTTAGCAAGCAAGGCTGTTTAAGTTGTCGCTACCCTTCTTTGTGTGGACATTGTTGATTGTCACGTCATGTGCGGATGTACTTTGCGGACGCCGTAAGTTTTTGCTGTCGTCCAGCATTCTGTTTCTGTTTACTTTGTAGCCAGTTCAGTTTTACTTTCATTTTGCATACCTTTTCCTTTCCCTTTTGTTAATTTTTGGTTTAAGCGTTACATACCTTTTTACCTGCACGGCCTGGTCTGCATATTGGGATTACAACAAACCATCCTCGTCTCACCCGACACATTTCGACTTTTACAAAGCAATTAACTACTTGCTGCCACCTACTGACATGGTGTATTACGTGGTTACCCTGCCGAGTTTTACACAGCACAGACACTAAGCAGCGGCACATTATTTGCAGATTATAATTATTGATTATTGACCAATTAGGTGAAGTTTCATAATTTCTCACGGCAAACACTGTTATATACAATTGAATAGACTGCAAAGACAAGATATTTAATGTTCCAACTGAGAAACTTTTTTTTTTTTTTTTTGCAAATAATCATTAATTTAGAATTTAATTGCAGCAACACATTGCAAACAAGATGGCACGGGGGCATTTTTACCACTGTGTTACATGGCCTTTCCTTTTAACAACACTCTGTAAATGTTTGGGAACTGAGGAGACCAATGATCGCAGCTAGTCTAAGGTGCGCCGTGTGAGAACTTGGTACACTTCTGTACCGTACCAAATGTTCTGTACTGAAAAATCTTGTGAATACTTGCACCATTTCACCCCTACCAAACATCTTAACATGTAACATATGGCTGACAGTCAGGTGTACTTCCTTCCGAGCTGTCTGCTGCAGACTTCCATGAGAGAGGTCATTGGTAAAGATCAGACCTTCCGACTCTCTTTCGCACATTCTAAGTAAGGCACATAATGAAGCCATTCTGCAGCGCCTGCAGCTGCGGCAGGATAATCTGGGATTGAGCCTGATTTTGGATCACAGGATAGCTCTCTGGACGAGCAAAATAAGCATGATGAAGAGTGTGGCCGTTTTGCCTCTGACTTTCCTTCACTATATGCTTATACTTTTTCCATTGAAAGGGATTTTGTTTGTTTGAGTTACGCAGTAATGGGACCGGGGATTTGCGCATCGCTGTAGAGTATTACGCATCACAGATCACAGTTGAGTTTCCTAACAAACAAACATTTTAGTGACGCTCGAAGTGAAACACACAACTACCAAGGCAGTACCCAAACATAGTTTTACATCAGTTGACATAATAATACCTGTACAGACTGAGACATATACAGGACAGGCCAAAAGTTTGAACACCTTCTCATTCACAACACAACTGATGGTCCCGACCCCATTGATAAAGCAAGAAATTCCACTAATCAACCCTGATAAGGCCCACCTGTGAAGTGAAAACCATTTCAGGTGACGACCTCTTGAAGCTCATGGAGAGAATGCCAAGAGTGTGCAAAGCAGTAATCCGAGCAAAGGGTGGCTGTTTTAAAGAAACTAGAATAAAAAATGCTGGCATTAGCCAAAAAGCTCTCTCCCGGTTGCAGTTAGTCCAGAAGGCGGCAGCAGGACTTTTAACAGGGGCCAGGAAAAGCGAGCATGTAACCCCAATTCTTGAGACTTTGCACTGGCTCCCTGTTCATTTTAGAATCGATTTTAAAATCTTGCTGTTTGCTTTTAAAGGCCTACTGAAATGCGATTTTCTTATATAAACGGGGATAGCAGGTCCATTCTATGTGTAATACTTGATAATTTCGCGATATTGCCATATTTTTGCTGAAAGGATTTAGTAGAGAACATCGACGATAAAGTTCGCAACTTTTGGTCGCTGATAAAAAAAGCCTTGCCTCTACCGGAAGTAGCAGATAATATTCGCGTGACGTCACAGGTTGTGGAGCTTCTCACATCTGCACATTGTTTACAATCATGGCCACCAGCAGCGAGAGCGATTCAGACGGAGAAAGCGACGATTTCCCCATTAATTTGAGCGAGGATGAAAGATTCGTGGATGAGGAAAGTGAGAGTGAAGGTCTAGAGGGCAGTGGGAGCGATTCAGATAGGGAAGATGCTGTGAGAGGCGGGTGGGACCTGATATTCAGCTGGGAATGACTAAAACAGTAAATAAACACAAGACATATATATACTCTATTAGCCACAACACAACCAGGCTTATATTTAATATGCCACAAATTAATCCCGCATAACAAACACCTCCACCCTCCCGTCCATATAACCCGCCAATACAACTCAAACACCTGCACAACACACTCAATCCCACAGCCCAAAGTACCGTTCACCTCCCCAAAGTTCATACAGCACATATATTTCCCCAAAGTCCCCAAAGTTACGTACGTGACATGCACATAGCTGCACGCACGTACGGGCAAGCGATCAAATGTTTGGAAGTCGCAGCTGCATGCGTACTCACTGTACCGCGTCTGCGCATCCAACTCAAAGTCCTCCTGGTAAGAGTCTCTGTTGTCCCAGTTCTCCACAGGCCAATGGTAAAGCTTGACTGTCATCTTTCGGGAATGTAAACAATGAAACACCGGCTGTGTTTGTGTTGCTGCAGTCGGCCGCAATACACCGCTTCCCACCTAAAGCTTTCTTCTTTGCTGTCTCCATTGTTCATTGAACAAATTGCAAAAGATCCACCAACACAGATGTCCAGAATACTGTGGAATTTTGCGATGAAAACAGACGACTTAATAGCTGGCCACCATGCTGTCCCAAAATGTCCTCTACAATCTGTTACGTCAAGTGCCGGCGCCATCATACCGAGACGTTTTCAGCAGGATATTCCGCGCAAAATTTGAAATTGCACTTTAGTAATTGGCATGTGTTGCAATGTTAAGATTTCATCATTGATATATAAACTATCAGACTGAAGTGGTCGGTAGTAGTGAGTTTCAGTAGGCCTTTAAAGCTTTGCCTGGACTGGCACCTCATTATATCTCGGACCTCATCCAAATGTACACTCTTGAGGTCCGAGAGCCTAAAAATATTGAGATATTTTAAAAAGGCCATATCACCCAGCCCTAATGTGAACCCTGCTGAGGACAACCAAGTGTGGAAGAAGTCTTTCCGCTAAACCAATCAACACCAGGACACGCACTTTCCTCACCTCAGTCGTAATACCTCAAGATGCTTTGCCACGAGTTTTAGTTACATGCTCTCGCGCAATTTGTATCTTTTTGCATTTTCTGATAACAGCCAAGTGGTGTGGTAGTTTCAATCTGCAGAAGAGCTGTCAGAGACTCTGTGCCCGTCGGGTATATGAGTGTTTACAAGTGCATGCGCATGCACTTGAGTGCACAGTGTGAGTGATAATAACATCCCTTGTCAGCTTTCAGAAGATTAGCCTCAACGGGAAAAAATCCTCTGTCATATCCCTGCCTGCACCTTATTATCTAGTCTCTTGCTCTTACTCTGTCTCACGTTGTTTTATTGCTACGCCCCACAATTAGTGCATGGTTTTACTTTTCCATTAAACTGAATTTAGTTCATACAAGCTAAAACTCTTAAAGGCCTACTTAAATGAAATGTTTTTATTCAAACGGGGATAGCAGATCCATTCTATGTGTCATACTTGATCATTTCGCGATATTGCCATATTTTTGCTGAAAGGATTTAGTATAGTTGAAAGTCTCCTCACATTTCCCCATTGTTTACACCAGCAGCGAGAGCGATTGGGACCGAGAAAGCGACGATTACCCCATTAATTTGAGCCAGGATGAAAGATTCGTGGATGAGGAACGTGAGAGTGAAGTGCAGGACGCATCTTTTTTCGCTCTGACCGTAACTTAGGTACAAGGGCTCATTGAATTCCACACTCTCTCCTTTTTCTATTGTGGATCACCGATTTGTATTTTAAACCACCTCGGATACTGTATCCTCTTGAAAATGAGTCGAGAACGCGAAATGGACATTCACAGTGACTTTTATCTCCACGACAATACATCGGTGAAGGACTTTAGCTATGGAGCTAACGTGATAGCATCGGGCTTAACTGCAGATAGAAACAAAAGAAATAAACCCCTGACTGGAAGGATAGACAGAAAATCAACAATACTATTAAACCATGGACCTGTAACCACACGGTTAATGCTTTCCAGCCTGGCGAAGCTTAACAATGCTGTTGCTAACGACGCCATTGAATCTAACTTAGCTACGGACCTCGACAGAGCTATGATAAAAACATTAGCTCTCCACCTACGCCAACCCTCATCTTCTCATCAACACCAAAGCTCACCTGCGTTCCAGCGATCGACGGAGCGACGAAGGACTTCACCCAATCATCGATGCGGTCGGCGGCTAGCGTCGGATAGCGCGTCTGCTATCCAAGTCAAAGTCCTCCTGGTTGTGTTGCTGTAGCCAGACGCTAATACACCGATCGCATCTACAGCTTTCTTCTTTGCAGTCTCCATTGTTCATTAAACAAATTGCAAAAGATTCACCAACACAGATGTCCAGAATACTGTGGAATTTTGCGATGAAAACTGAGCTTTTTGTATTGGATACAATAGTGTCCCAATACTTCTGTTTCAACCATCGACGTCACGCGCATACGTCATCATACCTAGACGTTTTCAACCGGAAGTTTCGCAGGAAATTTTAAATTGCACTTTATAATTTAATCCGGCCGTATTGGCATGTGTTGCAATGTTAAGATTTCATCATTGATATATAAACTATCAGACTGCGTGGTCGGTAGTAGTGGGTTTCAGTAGGCCTTTAAGAGTGAAATACATTGACTGGGAATGCTTATGTCATGCTTTATTTTCTTTCCACAGATCTGTATTGGACTTAAAATCATCCAAGGATACGTTGTCTCCAGGCTGGATTGGTAAAGTGATCCCTGCAACTAACAGTGATGTATTTGGACACTGGACACAGAACATTCTTGCATCCATCCTGACATGGGATGCCAGCCCCTTGCCCACCTGGCCTCCATATTGCTCTGAGCTCCCCTGGGGCACCATGAACAACTACAGAGACAGAGGGGTCACCTGCACTTCCTCAGACCTTCTGGACAGGGGAGGTGACGGAGCGTTGCCTCCGCACGCCCCGTTTCGGCACACCCCCAATGGCCACCTGGTCCCCACAGATGCGAGCATGCCATCACGCATCTCAGTGCCCAAAATGGGTGTCCGTGCTCGGATTGCCGAGTGGCCCCCCCGTCGGGCCCACTCCAGAGAGTCGCTGCTTGAAAACGGACAAATGAACAACAATCACAATGGCGACGCCCGCGCCACGTCGATCTCGTCATCGGACGTCAGGTTGGTGCGGGGCGGCTTGGCCAGGTTGCCACGGCGATGGTCCAAAGATGTGGAGTTTAGAGGCGGTGGGTTTGCTACTGAGAGAAGTTCACCCCTGAGCTTACGTGTCTTCCCACCACTGAGGCAGCGCTCCAATAGTGAGGTGACCCTGAGTGAACAGGATGAGAACGAGGTGAGATCTTCCTATGTGGCTTTTACAATGTGTTATAGATCAAAGCATACGTCATTGGTGCATTTTTTTAGGCGTTCTAGCTTTAAACTTCAAGCGGCAGAAATGAAGTAGTGCTAAATGCAGGTGTCATCCTGCTGGCTCAATGTGACTGCGGCTTTCACATAGGGCTGGGCAATATGAATGAAAAAGTATATCTCGATATAGTATAGGATAGGTCTTTATTGTCATTGCACAAGTACAACAAAACTTTGTTTTCAGCACAAACCCGTTCAAGATTAGACAAACAAACAGTGTACAGGGTTACAGAACAGGAACGCTGATGGGTCGCCACAAGGCGCCCCGTAAAAAATGGGAAAAAGGTAAACGCTGGGGAAGGATGAGTAAAAGAATACAATCTAGACTGGGCTCCTAAGGGGGCCCAGTCTGGAGTGGGAAAAAACCTCCATAGCAAAAGGGAGAGGAAAGGGGAGCGTCCACCCTCAATGAGTGCCCGTGAGAAAAACAAAAAATATATTTTTACTTAAGCTCGCTATTCGATATATATCTCGATATATTTTGCGGTGAAAGTATACATATAAAGATATTCATTTTTGAGCGAGATTCAGTGAAATTGAAGTGAATGACAAGTGTACTGTAAACACTTTTATTAAGCCAGTTAGTCAAGATGGGTATTAACAGCACAGAAAATAAACTGTTTAAGTAGCACAGAATTACATAACATAAATCAAATAGAAAAATATTCTTTCTACGTAAAATAAATAACATAGCTATGCAAATAATACAAAATGTATCAAACTAAGATAAAAAATACATTGGCAGGCAGGCACTTTTTAATTCCCAGTCGACAATGTAGCATATTTTTCGGATTATAAATTGCAGTTTTTTTCATAGTTTGGCCGGGGGGTGCGATTTATACTCTGGAGCGATTTATGTGTGAAATTACGCCCAGGTAGTTGCCAAGGAGATGAATATAAATTACTTTGCGTCATATAATATACACTTATTCAGCCTGTTGTTCACTATTCCTTATTTATTTTAAATTGCCTTTCAAATGTCTATTCTTGGTGTTGGATTTTATCAAATAAATTTCCCCAAAAAATGCGACTTATACTCTAGTGCGATTTATATATGTTTTTTTCCTTCTTTATTATGCATTTTCGGCCGGTGCAATTTATACTCCGGAGCGATTTATAATCCGAAAACTGCGATAATGGACTGTCACACACGTACGGTTCAGGTCAGCGCCAAGTAAGTGACTTGACTTCATTGTGCGGCTATGATCTTCCTCACTTCGGCGTACATTTTTGTCAGTATTTCTCGTGCAAAATAACAGTTTTGATTTGGGCTTACATGGTAAACAACTCAAATGAATATTTTATTCAGACGCATACATTTGTCCAAATGTGGCCAAGTAGACGCATTGTGGGTTTTCTGAACGTGGTCTACATTGCTAAAAGAAACATCTAAACAAGAGAATACCTCTGCCATCTTCCACTAGTTTTTTAAATTTATAAATCGCCCTCTTCTACGACTCTCTCGTCGTCATTTGGGATGTCTGTTGTGATTTTTGTTCCTGGTTCCATAACCCGCCCTATCTTGCCTCTGATTGGCCTGTCCCTAATGTTTGCCTTAATCTCCACCAATCGTGACTCATCATAGTAAACAACCAACCAATCATGGATGTTCTTATACGTGCAAGCACGTCTTGGAAGGAGGAAGGGGAGGGGTTTAGTAGTGAGTGGGAAGAGGGAGAGAACAAGGAACACAACAAATAAGAATCAGAATCAGAATCAGCTTTATTGTCATTACGCAAGGTAACGAGATTGAGGCCATTCCATACAGTGCGATGTGTGCATGCTAGAAAAACAATGTGCAAATATATAAAAATAATAAGCGGTGTTTGGTCATTTTAACGTGAAATAAATTATGTCAATATTACGATATTTTTTTAAATTCATATCTTGTTTAAAAATATATCTATATATCTTACAAACTCGATATATCGCCCAGCCGCGTCTAAAAATAGATCTTGCGACTTACAAAAAACAAAACCTGTTGCACATGTGCGAAAAGGGATTGCATCTTGCTCCTAAAATAAATCCATCCCAATTTGATAAAACAAGAGTAAAATGTTTCCCCTTCTGTATATATAGCATGGTTGAAATACATTTAAAAGGGAACTTCACTTGTGGGGGATTTTTGCCCATCATTCACAACCATTAGGAGATGAGATAAGCTAGCACGAAACGTGTTTGAGTTTGTAATGCACAACAATGTGGTAAGATACCAATCTGTACTGACTGAAAAACATGAACAATCATATTAGAGTATCTGTAAAGTATTAGCCCACATTTCATGTTTTGTTTGTACACAGCTAGCTCGACAGCATATGCACTGTAGTGTATCATGTATCATTATCAATAGTATAGTGACTTACTTGATGGACAGTTGTCCGTTTGGTCCAGCTGTCCTGGAATGTGTCCAGTTGATTTGGGTAAACAATCCATTATTTCGGCATAGCTTGGCTCAAAAGTTCAATATTTGCAGCGCGACCAGTAGTAGTTTTTGCTTTGTTTAGTTATTGTGCATTAACCACTTTATTCCATGTGTTTTGCATATGTAGCATTCAATACCATACATTTAATATGTCATCTAAATGATCAATCAATCAATTTTTATTTATATAGCCCTAAATCAGTGTCTCAAGCCACAACGACATCCTCGGTTCAGATCCCACATCAGGGCAAGGAAAAACTCAACCCAGTGGGATGACAATGAGAAACCTTGTAGAGGACAGCAGATGTGGGGGACACTTCTATAATCTATTGTTTAAAGTATCGGATCCGGGAATGGAAATCGGATATGAATCGGAGGCCAACATTTTTGATTGGGACATCTCCACTGTTACAATGCAGTAGTACTTTTTCCTTGCATTGGTTTTGTCTTAATTACTTAAAACGCAAAGGAAGAATGCCACAGATTTGTTTATGTGTCTGTGATTGGCAGGTAAATAAAAATACTTGTTTTAAATCATGCAAGTTTTAACAAATGGACTAAAAATATGCAAAGGGACTATTTTATACTAAATGCATTTTGCATTGGGCGGTGTTTTCATATTCAAATTGGTAAAGTGAGTATTGGGGTGTGGGATAGATCTTTTTTAATAGGCCTACTTTTCACAAATTAAAAAAAATAATCAAAGCAAACCAAAGAGTGTTATTGTGCCGTGAGGGGTGCATGTCTGATGCAAGGGCTGTTTAACACCTTTCTTACGTCACGACTCTGGAGACCAGGTTTATTGACATTCAAAAGGGTGAAACTAAAAAGACGAACAATACAGTCAATATATACATATGTTATGCAAATGTATTCATATATATGCTGTAATGCTACCTTACAAGGCATGAGAAGGTAAACAAAAGTGAATTTGTACTACGACGCCATCTTAGATGACATCACAAATTATCGATAATGAGCATGACAAAGATCTCATTATACATCACAAACCGTAAATTTAGCTAGAAATATTTTAGACAAAAACCACGTTTCAAAGTTCAACTTAGGATACATACACTTAAACAAAATATATATGCAGTGTATCTTCGAAAATAACCACCATAAAGTACGTGCTGGCACCGTAGATTTCTCTGCTTGGCTTATGCAACTTCCGGTTAATAAAGTTTGATTCAAAGTACACACTTCTCAAAGATGTAGTAACTGCCCTGACCACATGATGGTGACAAATACCGCATTTTTCGGAGTATAAGTCGCACCGGAGTATAAGTCGCACCTGCCGAAAATGCATAATAAAAAAGGAAAAAAACATATATAAGTCGCATTGGAGCCCGGCCAAACTATGAAAAAAACTGCGACTTATAGTCCGAGAAATACGGTACACATGTAATAATGTTAATTAAATAACAAGCAATAAGCACAACACACTTCGACACCAAGAGTTTACAACTTTTAGTTGTAACAGAACAGTTATGCACCTGTCTGCTTCCCTTTCCAAGGTTGAGGTCCGTGGTGGAGGAACGATGGGGACCTTGTTCAGAGAGTACGGCAGCACTTCCTCCATCGACATCCAGGGTATCCCTGACCAAAGCTTTTTCGACATGCTCACCCAGTTCCACCAGGAGAGGCCTGACCAGCGCAGCTCAGCCCCCACGCGCCTCAAAGACCTACTATATGCCGCAGACTCCACACCGACCACGACCCTCTCCGGTGCTCCCTCGCCCGGTTCTACCCTGACCGGGGACGAGCAGAGGAAGGACGGAGGTGAGCGAGTCAGGAAGAAAAGTGGCGGGACGGAATCTTCACTGGGAACATCCTCGTTATTCCGAAAACTCCGCAGCGCCAGTCGAGTGGAGCAGGATGGGGGGAGAGGGGAGATGACTGAGGACGGGGGACGGGGTTCATCAGAAGCATCCTACAAAGTCTGGGTGTGCCCCAAGAGCTTTGTCCACTATGACGCACAGAGTATCCTGTTTGACCTTCATGAGGCTGCAGCCCAGCGAAGCTATGTGACCCAGAGAAGGAACACAGCCACAGGGGCATCAGCTGCCTCAGTGTCCATGTCTGTGTCCAGATCCTTGGCTGAACCTGTGTACGCCAGCATTGAGGACTTAACTATGGGTCTGGATGCTTGTTCAACCATGTCCTCTCTGGCCGTGGACCCTACGGACCTTCCTCCCAGAGCTCACAGCTCAGGCCCACTGCTCCTCAGCTGCCCCCACTTTCTCAATGAGACTGGGGGCCACGGCGAGCGCAACATCAGCTTCCTCAGTTCATCAGCAGAGCGAGGGGAGGGAGGCGGAGATGGAGCAAGCGGTTGCCTGAGGAGAAGTAACGCCAGTATCTCTGTGCTGGAAGTGCCTATAGAACAGCAGGTCACACGCCTGGACAGACTTAAGGAGTACAGCATAGAGCATGTTGACCTGGGGGCCAGGTACTACAGGAACTACTTTCATGGGAAAGGTAACACACACAAATACTCTATGATCCAGTGTGAATGTATACAAAATCTCACAAAAGTGAGTACATTTCAACAACCATTGTATAACTGCATATCTTAAGGCAGTGGTTCTCAACCTTTTTTCAGTGATGTACCCCCTGTGAACATTTTGTGAATTAAAGTACCCCGTAATCAGAGCAAAGCATTTTTGGTTGAAAAAAAGAGATAAAGAAGTAAAATACAGCACTATGTCATCAGTTTCTGATTTATTAAATTGTATAACAGTGCAAAATATAGCTCATTTGTAGGGGTCTTTCTTGAAATATTTGGAAAAAAAGATATAAAAATAACTAAAAACTTGTTGTAAAATAAACCAGTGATTCAATTATAAATAAAGATTTCTACACATAGAAGTAATCATCAACTTAAAGTGCCCTCTTTGGGGATTGTAATAGAGATCCATCTGGATTCATGAACTTAATTCTAAACATTTATTTTGTTGAAGTATTATTCAATAAGTATATTTAAAAAGGATTTTTGAATTGTTGCTAGTTTTAGAATATTAAAAAAAAATCTCATGTACCCCTTGGCATACCTTCAAGTACTCCCAGGGGTACGCGTTCCCCCATTTGAGAACCACTGTCTTAAGGGAGTGATATTACCCAAAATCATCTTTTCTTACCTATCGGCTGGTTTTTGTCCATATGGGATTCCCATAAGTCCTTGTGAGGAGGCATGGCAGAGGTATTTATAAAACTATCTTGCCTTCTTCCAAACTTTCTCCAAACGAGCCGTTTGTAATTTGAGGATTTAGTGACAAAGGCTTACCCGGAGAGCTTTGCACAAGTCCGCCATTTGCATTCAGTTGTAGTCAATAAGATGTCGCCATTTCTTAAAAAAAGTAGTGTATAGTTCTAACATGTCTGTCAAAGGAGACCTATTATGCAAAACCAACTTTTCTAACCTGTTGGTACCTGTGTGTGTATTTGGGATCTGCGTAAAGTGTGGCATTTGCAGAGATACCGTATTTTCCGGACGATAAGGCGCACTTAAAATCCTTGTTTTTTCTCAAAACTCGACAGTGCGCCTTATAACCCGGTGCGCCTAATGTAAGAAATAAGCTTGGTTGAGCTTACCCAGCTCGAAGCTATTTTATTTGGTGCATGGTGTAATGATAAGTGTGACCAGTAGATGGCAGTCATACATAAGAGACAAGTGTAGGCTGCACTATGATGGCATTATGACTCAAGTAAACAACACCAACATTTTAAATGTTCCATTGGTGTACAGCTCCACTAATGGACATTGGAGTGTTACTTTCAAAGGTGTACAGCTCCGCTAATGGACATTGGAGTGTTACTTTAGGTGTACAGCTCCACTAATGGACATTGGAGTGTTACTTTCAAAGGCAGAATTAAAGTATTGCTAGAAACATAATTTTATATGGGACTTTATTGTATTATATGTATAGTACATGTTCCAAAAAGAAAAAAGCATAAAACACCACCAGAATTAGAGATATTACAAGTCAAAGTGATGAAGCATAGTGTTACGCTCATGACTTGGTGTAACTAAACATTACCCTATAAGATGAAGGCAATTGCATTTTACTGATATTTGAAATGTATTCAATGTTTATAAATGAATATTTAAATATACTAAATGTAAAAAAGGGAATAAATATTCAAAATAAGATCATTAAATGAAATCTAGTTTGGTTACGCCATCATGAGCGCAACACAAGGTTGTAAAAGTTTCAACTACAATTCTAAATAAGATGTCAAAAGCAAACTGAAATCAAATACACACAGCTTAAAGATTGATCAATACCTATTTAAATGTAGTAATACATAAATATGATGATTTATCAAAATATAAAAGAAATTTACCTGAATAGAACGCTCATGATGGTTACACCAAAAAGTAACGCTATGAATCGCGTTTTTCCAAGTTTTTGGGGCAATTTTACGCTATTTCTAAGCATCTCCTTTTTATTATCATTGATTTTGAGGTGGCGACTTGTCCAGGGTGTACTCCGCCTTCCGCCCGATTGTAGCTGAGATAGGCTCCAGCGCCCCCCGCGACCCCAAAAGGGAATAAGCGTTAGAAAATGGATGGATGGATGATTTTAAATGGTCAAACTAATGCATATTGTATATGCATGCCCTAGTAAACAAAAAAAAAGTGATATTTATTTTGATTGTTACATTTTGAAGTACATTTGTGCAGGTGGGTGCAAATGTACCCATTACCAGAGCTGTACACATTGAAAATATAGAACATTACAGCATGGTGGAACAGGGGTTAGTGCATGTGCCTCACAATACGAAGGTCCTGAGTTCAATCCCGGGCTCGGGACCTTTCTGTGTGGAGTTTGCATGTTCCCTCCGGGTACTCCGGCTTCCTCCCACCTCCAAAGACATGCACCTGGGGATAGGTTGATTGGCAACACTAAATGGGCCCGAGTGTGTGAATGTGAGTGTGAATGTTGTCTGTCTATCTGTGTTGGCCCTGTGATGAGGTGGCGACTTGTCCAAGGTGAACCCCGCCATCCGCCCGAATGCAGCTGAGATAGGCTCCAGCACCCCCGCGACCCTGAACGGGACAAGCAGTAGAAAATGGATGGATGGACACACGGCCCTCAAAAATCCATCAAAATGTTTTAGTACGACTTTGGTAAGCTATGAAGCCGCACCGCTTGAAGGATTGTCGGCGCAATAAACATAGGAGTATTATTATGGTGTGTGTATATATGATAACGTAGTTCCTGAAATTTGTGAGATGCTGCATATGGTTTAGTTCTGCCACTGACAATCCCACCAGTTCATCCTTTGACAGTTCATATCCAGCTGGGCCCGAGCATTGCAAAGGGATCCAAACTGGCAGCTATCCCAGGATTTTTTTTATTCACACATCTTGCCGCCACAGGACTGTTGGCAAACTTGAAGCCGATAATACGCTACTCGTCTTACCAGGATAGCAATTTCAACATTACATCTAGTTAAACTCAATGTATTCTTCACGTTAAGAAGTAAGACTAATTTCAGAGATGAATTGCATTTCTCATCACCTCATTGGACCTTATGTGTGTATGAAAAGTCCCCTCGGCAAACATCATCTGGCTGCATATTAATTAGTCACACACACTGTTAGGAGCGTGTGTGCGAGTTAGCGTGCGCTGTATGTGTGGTAAATGAGACAGCCCCTGCAGCCAAACGCGTAAAGGTTATCGCTCCAAAAATATGTCCCTCCTTTGGCTTCCTGCAGAATGCATGTCCTGAACGCCCATTTAAAAGAGGACATTTTCTTTCTTTTTTCTATTTTATTTTTATTTTCATCCAGCATCAGACATTCCTATCCATTACATCATATTCACATACATCATATATTTGTTGTCTGCCCTAAATGTCAAAAAAAAATGTTTTTTGTTTATATCCCAACCATACCTCCACCCCAAAAAAAGAAAATTTACAAATACATCAATTAAATAAAGAAAAAAGAAATAATAATACATTATTAATAATAATAATCAAAAATAAAATACAAGAATATAAACAGATGTATATATATATATATATATATATATATATATATATATATATACACATATAGGGAGTTATCTTTTTTATTTTATTTTTTATTTTTAAGCAGTACAATCACTATCCATCTATCCATCCATTTACTACCGCTTGTCCCTTTTGGGATCGCGGGGGGTTCTGGAACCTATCTCAGCTGCATTCGGGCGGAAGGCGGTGTACACCCTGGACAAGTCGCCACCTCATCACAGGGCCAACACAGATAGACAGAGGAAGCCGGAGTACCCACGCAGTCACGGGGAGAACATGCAAACTCCACACAGAAAGATCCCGAGCCTGGGATTGAACTCAGGACTACTCAGGACCTTCGTGACGGCGTGGCGCAGTGAAAGAGTGGCCGTGCGCAACCCGAGGGTCCCTGGTTCAATCCCAACCTAGTACCAACCTCGTCATGTCCGTTGTGTCCTTGAGCAAGACACTTCACCCTTGCTCCTGATGGCTGCTGGTTAGCGCCTTGCATGGCAGCTCCCGCCATCAGTGTGTGAATGTGTGTGTGAATGGGTAAATGTGGAAGTAGTGTCAAAGCGCTTTGAGTACCTTGAAGGTAGAAAAGCGCTATACAAGTACAACCCATTTATCATTTATTTATTTATTGTGAGGCACATGCACTAACCCCTGTTCCACCGTGCTGCCCGTACAATCACTAATTCGAGAAATTAAAGTCAGGCTTATGCCGTGACTTAATTGACCCAGTTTTCCCAGTTTGAAGTACATTTCTCCAATTTATAATTAATAAAGGCAGTTATCTTCTCCATTTTATAAATGTCCATTGTGATTTCCATCCATTGCTTCAAAGTTGGGCTCTCCTGGGATATCCATTTCCTAGTAATGGTCTTTTTACAGGCCACCAGTAGCATATTCATTAAGTGTTTATCTTTTTTTCCGCCAGTCCTGAGGTACATGTCCGAAAAACAAGGTCTTACTTTCAAGGGGTATTTCACGTTTGAAAATATCCTGTAGAGCAGTGTTTTTCAACCTTTTCTGAGCCAAGGCACATTTTCTTCATTGAAAAAATCCCGAGGCACACCACCAGCAGAAATCATTGAAAAAGGAAACTCAGTAGCCGATATTGACAATAATAAGTCGTTTTTGCAATTGTTGGATATGGATTTAAACCGTAGCCAACCATGCATCCTATAGCTCTTGTCTCAAAGTGGGTGTACTGTCACCACCTGTCACATCACACCCTGACTAATTTGGACTTTTTTGCTGTTTTCATATGTGTAGTGTTTTAGTTCTTGTCTTGCGCTCCTATTTTGGTGGCTTTTCCTGTTTTGTTGGTATTTTCCTGTAGCAGTTTCATGTCTTCCTTGAACGCTATTCCCCGCACCGGCTTTGTTTTGGCAATCAAGAATATTTAAGTTGTTGATTGTCATGTCATGTGCGGATGTACTTTGTGGACGCCGTCTGCTCCACACACTGTAAGTCTTTGCTGTCTTCCAGCATTCTGTTTGTGTTTATTTTGCAGCAAGTTCAGTTTAAGTTTTGTTTTGCATAGCCTTCCCTAAGCTTCAATGCCTTTTCTTAGCGGCACTCGCCTTGTGTTTATTTTTGGTTTAAGCGTTAGATACCTTTTTTTTTTACCTTCACATTGCCTCCCGCTGTCGCCTGCGTATTGTGATCACGACAAACCATGTTCCCAACATCTACAAAGCAATTAGCTACCTGCTGCCACCTACTGATATGGAAGCGTATTACACGGTTACTCTGCCAAGCTCTAGACAGCACAGACACTCAACAACGGCACATTATTTGCGGATTAAAATTACTGGTTTGAAAAAAATATTTCTAACCCAATTAGGTGAAATTAGATAATCTCCCACGGCACACCAGACTTTATCTCACGGCACACTAGTGTGCCGCGGCACAGTGGTTGAAAAACACTGCTGTAGATCTTGGTTTATCTCTTTCCAATAGTCCTTTATGGCAGAGCAGTCCCAGAAAACATGGTAGCGGTTTGCATTTGAATTCCCACAATTTATCCAATAGGCAGGGGAGTTATCATAATGAGACTTCTGAGAAGATGTAATAAAAAATCTGATCAAACTTTTCCGGCCAAACTCCCTCCACTTGGGTGAGCTGGTACAAGTCCATTGATATTTCCATATTATTGTGGAAATACCAATTTTCAGCACAAGATACAGCATGGAAGCGAAGCAAACTTGACCGATATGCAAGGATTCCATTGTCCTATCTGGGCAGCGGGCTCCACCCGACTACAGAGAGTTAATGTTTGAACTTGGTAAGCATTGAAAAGGCTCAGCTCACGGGCTTTAGAAAAAGGACATACGATGCGCGTAAAGTGGGTGGATAACTATGGGAGAGGAATTGAATGGAACTTTATTGTCATTGCATGTAAAAAGTACAACAAAATTAAATTTTCTATACAAACGTGTCCAAGATCACACATATAGTTTTTAAGTTTCAAGTTTTATTCGTCACATGCAGAGTACACCATAGTGAAATGCTTTTTTCCATGCTCTTCGGATATTGCGTACAGTGGGATCCAAACACTAGTTACTGAATCTAATACACTAACTACAAAAAAATACAAAACATTTTAAAAGCTCTGATGTACATTAACTACAAGACAATACGTTGCACAATAAGCAGAGGTGGGTAAAGTAGCCAGAAATTGTACTCAAGTAAGAGTACTGTTACTTTAGAGATTTATTACTCAAGTAAAAGTAAGGAGTAGTCACCCAAATATTTACTTGAGTAAAAGTAAAAAGTATGTTGTAAAAAAACTACTCAAGTACTGAGTAACTGATGAGTAACATACACACACATATCATATATATATATATATATATATATATATATATATATATATATATATATATACACACACACATATATATATATATATATATATATACACACACACACATATATATATATATATACATACATTGATATATACAGTATATAATTTATATATTTATTTTTTGCCGTTTTTGTTTACATGTTAATAGTGTTTTAATGAATATACATGCATGTTTAACACATATAGATTCCTTTCTTTCATGAAGACAAGAATATAAGTTGGTGTATTACCTGATTCTGATGACTTGCATTGATTGGAATCAGACAGTAGTGATGACAAACGTCCACGTTTTCAAATGGAGGAGAAAAAAAGTTCCTCCTTTCTGTCTAATACCACATGAAAGTGGTTGGTCTTTGGCATCTTATATGTCCAGCTTCCATATTCGTTTTTATACACTTTACAAGAAATACATTGACGGCAAACTCCGTAGCTTGCTAGCTTGTTTGCGCAGGCTTTCGGAGACTCTTATTTTGAAAGCGCAGGCGCGATGGAGCGGCACTTTTATTGTGAAGACAGGAACTGTGCAGTCAGTCTTTAGGCTTTTGAAATAAAAAATGGTCTTTTTTCCTTCACACTTTTGATTGATTGATTGGAACTTGTATTAGTAGATTGCACAGTACAGTACATATTCCGTACAATTGACCACTAAATGGTAACACCCCAATAAGTTTTTCAACTTGTTTAAGTCAGGTCATGTGACCCCTGGCTCTGTTTGATTGGTCCAACGTCACCAGTGACTGCATCTGATTGGTGGAACGGAGTGAACGTCACCAGTGACTGTATTTGTTGAAACGCAGGCACTATGAAGGTCTGTCTGACAGACCAAAACAAACAAAGCGTGCATTAACAGATCGATAAAAATAAGTAGCGAGTAGCGAGCTGAATGTAGATAAAAGTAGCGGAGTAAAAGTAGCGTTTCTTCTCTATAAATATACTCAAGTAAAAGTAAAAGTATGTTGCATTAAAACTACTCTTAGAAGTACAATTTATCCCAAAAGTTACTCAAGTAGATGTAACGGAGTAAATGTAGCGCGTTACTACCCACCTCTGACAATAAGTTAGACTAGTTATGGTAGAGGTATCAGTACAAGTAGAAGTACAGTAGTCAAATACAGTACCAGTGCAAGATCAAATAGTACAACAATATATACAGTATATACTCTGGTTTGGCAGACCGGGGTGGTGTTTCCTCTCTTTAAGAAGGAGAACCGGAGGGTGTGTTCCAACTATCGTGAGATCACACTCCTCAGCCTTCCCGGTAAGGTCTATTCAGGTGTACTGGAGAGGAGGCTACGCCGGATAGTCTAACTTCGGATCCAGGAGGAACAGTGTGGTTTTCGTCCTGGTCGTGGAACGGTAGACCAGCTCTACACTCTCGGCAGGGTTCTTGAGGGTGCATGGGAGTTTGCCCAACAAGTCTACATGTGCTTTGTGGACTTGGAGAAGGCATTCGACCGTGTCCCTCGGGAAGTCCTTTGGGGAGTGCTCAGAGAGTATGGGGTAACGGACTGTCTGATTGTGGCGGTCCGCTCCCTGTATGATCAGTGTCAGAGCTTGGTCTGCATTGCTGGCAGTAAATCGGACCCGTTTCCAGTGATGGTTGGACTCCGCCAAGGCTGCCCTTTGTCACCGATTCTGTTCATAACTTTTATGGACAGAATTTGTAGGCGCAGTCAAGGCGTTGAGGGGATCCGGTTTGGTGGCTGCAGGATTAGGTCTCTGCTTTTTGCAGATGATGTGGTCCTGATGGCTTCAACTGGCCAGGATCTTCAGCTCTCAGCAGCCGAGTGTGAAGCGACTAGGATGAGAATCAGCACCTCCAAGTCCGAAACCATGGTTCTCGCCCGGGAAAGGGTGGAGTGCCATCTCCAGGTTGGGGAGGAGATCTTGCCCCAAGTGGAGGAGTTCAAGTACCTAAGAGTCTTGCTCACGAGTGGGGGAAGAGTGGATCTTGAGATTGACAGGCGGATCGGTGCGGCATCTTCAGAAATGCAGACGCTGTATCGATCCGTTGTGGTGAAGGAGGAGCTGAGCCGGAAGGCAAAGCTCTCAATTTACCGGTCGATCTACGTTCCCATCTTTACCTATGGTCATGAGCTTTGGGTTATGACCAAAAGGACAAGATCACGGGTACAAGCGGCCGAAATGAGTTTCCTCTGTCGGGTGGCGGGGCTCTCCCTTAGAGATAGGGTGAGAAGCTCTGTCATCCGGGAGGAGCTCAAAGTAAAGCCGCTGCTCCTCCACATGGAGAGGAGCCAGATGAGGTGGTTCGGGCATCTGGTCAGGTTGCCACCCGAACGCCTACCTAGGTAGGTGTTTAGGGCACGTCCGACTGGCAGGAGGCCAAGGGGAAGACCCAGGACACGTTGGGAAGACTATGTCTCCCGGCTGGCCTGGGAACGCCTTGGGATCCCCCGGGAGGAGCTGGACGAAGTGGCTGGGGAGAAGGAAGTCTGGGCTTATCTGCTTAGGCTGCTGCCCCCGCGACCCGACCTCGGATAAGCAGAAGAAAATGGATGGATGGATGGATGGAGGTATATATACAGTATAGGAAGCAACAAATATTAAGATGTCTACAGTTCTTTGGCAGTTGAGTAGTGACAGTAGTATGAACAAAGGTAATGGAACAGTATGACTTCTCTATACTCTTGTTTTCACATTATTTACAGTCATTGAATGAACAGTATTGTAGTCCGGTAACTACAGTGGTAAGTAAAGTGATTCCAAGTTCCAAGGTAGACAGAACGGAAAGACTGATGTAACTTGAGGGTTCCTGGTTCGATCCCCAGCTTCCGCCATCCTCGTCAGTTCCGTTGTGTCCTTGAGCAAGACACTTCACCCTTGCTCCTGATAGGTCGTAGTTAGGGCCTTGCATGGGTGAATGTGGAAATAGTGTCAAAGCGCTTTGAGTACCTTGAAGGTAGAAAAGCGCTATACAAGTATAACCCATTTACCATAACTAGTAAGATATTGAGGCCCAGTTTCTTTTGATTCTACATCATCAGCGTGTGAATGATTCATCAACGCACTTTCCTTGGCAACATATGCCGCCATCATTAATCCTTACGTATCTTGATGAAGTTGCACAATTTGATTTAAAATTAGCATTGTTCGGCCTGATAGTCGTTTTGTTTTTGCTGTGTCGTCATTTTGCTGTCTAAAATCACTTTAATTTCCCCACCAGAACATTCAAACTACTTTGGGACGGATGAAAAGCTCGGTCCTGTGGCTGTGAGTATCCGTAGGGAGAAATTGGAGGACACCAAAGACCTGAAAGACCAGTATCAGTACCGTCTGATCGTGAGAACGAGCGAGGTACGTGCACACCCTCAGCTTTATGCTTTTGTCATTAAGGGTCGTATTCTGCACTTTTCCACTTCACTGTAGTGTTTCTAATACAGTACTTCCAAGCTAATGCCATTTACGTGTTATAAACCACTGTCAAGGACATTTACTGTATAGTCCTATCCACACTGTAACATTGAAAGATTCACTCATGCTAATTTTTGCTTATTTTGTTGCTATAGCACGAGGGTCAGCAACCCGCGGCTCTCTTTCTCTCTCTCTTTAGTGCCGCCCGAGTGGCTCCCTTGAGCATTTTTTAAAAAAGGATTGAAAATGGAAAAAAAAAATGTTTGTTTTAGTATGTTTTTTTGTTTGAGGAAAAACATGACACAAACCTTCCCAATTGCTAGAAAGCCCACTGTAGAAGATGTTTGTGTGTATGCTTCACTGATGAGACTATTTGGTGAAAATCGATTTGTCCTACTCATTTCGGCGTTTCTTGAACTCACCATAGTGTGGACTGTGACGCAACAGTTTGTTTACATGTAAAATCTTCCACTCCTTCTTTGTCTCATTTTGTCCACCAAACCTTTTATGCTGTGTGTGAATGCACAAAGGTGCGCTTTGTTGATGTTATTGACTTATTGGAGTGCTAATCAGGCATATTTGGTCAGTGCATGACTGCACGCTAATCAATGCTAACATGCTATTTAGGCTAGTTTTATGTTATAATGCATCATTATGCCTCATTTGTAGGTACATTTACTTTTATCCTCTTTGTATGTAATTTAGTTTTGCATGTCTCATGACACATTTCAGATAGTTGTTTGTGTGCCATGTTGTTCCAGACCACAGCAAACATTACCCAGCTTGCAAGGATTGTAATAAATCCATAAGAAGAAGACATCCTGCCGTTTCCTTTAACTTGGGCACACACATTTATACCTTTGGCCATTAAAAGCCAGTAATTTCCAGGAGTTATCTCACCTTCTGAGTAGCCTCTGATTTACTAATGGTTTCTAATGTTGTAAAAATGTGTAGAAGAAATATTATATTTCAACATTTCTGTCAACAAAGATTTGCTTCAGCCTGCGACACATAGTCATTTTGATAGGAGGCTATTATAGCTAATATAGACACTTACGTCATGTGTTGCCTTCATTATAACACTTATATAAGGCTTTTCTTTTTTTGCGGCTCCAGACTGATTCTTTTTTTGTATTTTTGGTCCAATATGGCTCTTTCAATGTTTTGGGTTGCCGACCACTGCTATAGCATATACACAGTAAGTGACATTGGTGGCTCCCCCGAGCATTATGCCCAAAATGCTTTGGAAGACATGCTACTGTACAGGTAACACAGATGCTAGAGATGTCCTTATCCCGGATCATGGGACTGGATCGGGTTGATATTTGCCTTTTTTAACTGATCTTCACCGCAGCTGTGTCCCATGGTTTAAGACTGTACTTGCGTGAAAGATTTCTTCAAAAGGGTTGTACGTTCAGGGAGACAGAATTACATTTACAGAGTCTTTGTTAGCCACATGCAAGAGGTGGGAGTCCTGCCGTAACAACGGCTCGAATCTGAGACCCAAGTTGCAATGAAACCACAGTGCTAAGACACTTCTAATACATCAATCCTCACAACCATGTCGGAAAATAAACTACGTTTATTTCAATTCTCATTATTACTGAAGTACTAGTGGAAAAGGAATGGCTAAGCCTGCTACACAAACACTAAGCAGGACAACACAAGAAGCTAACCGCGATATTCAATGTTAAAGGGGAACATTATCACCAGACCTATGTAAGCGTCAATATATACCTTGATGTTGCAGAAAAAAAGACCATATGTTTTTTTAACCGATTTCCGAACTCTAAATGGGTGAATTTTGGCGAATTAAACGCCTTTCTATTATTCGCTCTCGGAGCGATGACGTCACAATGTGACGTCACATCGGGAAGCAATCCACCATTTTCTCAAACACATTACAAACACCGAGTCAAATCAGCTCTGTTATTTTCCGTTTTTTCGACTGTTTTCCGTACCTTGGAGACATCATGCCTCGTCGGTGTGTTGTCGGAGGGTGTAACAACACGAACAGGGACGGATTCAAGTTGCACCAGTGGCCCAAAGATGCGAAAGTGGCAAGAAATTGGATGTTTGTTCCGCACACTTTACCGACGAAAGCTATGCTACGACAGAGATGGCAAGAATGTGTGGATATCCTGCGACACTCAAAGCAGATGCATTTCCAACGATGAAGTCAAAGAAATCTGCCGCCAGACCCCCATTGAATCTGCCGAAGTGTGTGAGCAATTCAGGGACAAAAGACCTCGGTAGCACGGCAAGCAATGGCGGCAGTTTGTTCCCGCAGACGAGCGAGCTAAACCCCCTGGATGTCTTGGCTCACACCGTCCCTTATGCCACCGAAGATGATCAAGAGAAGAATATCGACCTTAGCTTCCCTGGCCTGCCCTGCTGACATCAACTCCAAAACTGGACAGATCAGCTTTCAGGAAAAGAGAGCGGATGAGGGTATGTCTACAGAATATATTAATTGATGAAAACTGGGCTGTCTGCACTCTCAAAGTGCATGTTGTTGCCAAATGTATTTCATATGCTGTAAACCTAGTTCATAGTTGTTAGTTCCCTTAAATGCCAAACAAACACATACCAATCGTTGGTTAGAAGGCGATCGCCGAATTCGTCCTCGCTTTCTCCCGTGTCGCTGGCTGTCGTGTTGTTTTCGTCGGTTTCGCTTGCATACGGTTCAAACCGATATGGCTCAATAGCTTCGGTTTCTTCTTCAATTTCGTTTTCGCTACCTGCCTCCACACTACAACCATCCGTTTCAATACATGCGAAATCTGTTGAATCGCATAAGCCGCTGAAATCCGAGTCTGAATCCGAGCTAATGTCGCTATAGCTTGCTGTTCTATGCGCTATGTTTGTTTGTGTTGGCATCACTGTGTGACGTCACAAGAAAATGGACGGGTGTATATAACGATGGTTAAAATCAGGCACTTTGAAGCTTTTTTTTAGGGATATTGCGTGATGGGTAAAATTTTGAAAAAAACTTCAAAAAATAAAATAAGCCACTGGGAACTGATTTTTAATGGTTTTAACCCTTCTGAAATTGTGATAATGTTCCCCTTTAAGTAGGGGTGATCGATCCAGATGACGATACTATCAATACAGTATCAGCATACAAAGAATACTAAAGTGTTTAGATTGATTATTTTTATTTTTATTTTTATTGTTCTCATTATTACAAATATATTTTTGCTTTTGTTTGGTTTGTTTCGGTGACGTGGTTCCTGGTTTGATTCCAGCTTCCGCCATCCTAATCGCGGCCGTTGTGTCCTTGGGCAAGACATTTCACCCATCTTGCTCCCGATGCCGCTCACACAGGTGTATACATGTGAAAGAATGTCTGGTGGTGGTCGGAGAGGCCGTAGGCACTAATTGGCAGCCACGCTCCCGTCAGTCTACCCAGGGCATCTGTTGCTACAAATGTAGCTTACCACCAACTACATAAATCTAATCCATTATTAATATTATTATTATTGTGC
Source organism: Nerophis lumbriciformis (assembly GCF_033978685.3). NCBI lineage: Eukaryota > Metazoa > Chordata > Actinopteri > Syngnathiformes > Syngnathidae > Nerophis > Nerophis lumbriciformis. The sequence continues at coordinate 30,089,008 of NC_084564.2, read as the reverse complement.
ACTAGCCACTTTATTTTGTGAAAAGAATGTTGGCCACATTAACTACCACACAATAAATACCGTAAGTGTAACACATCATTTGATTTACAGTGTCATCAAATTCTACATTTAATAAGATCAGCTTTATAAAAATGTGGTATTGTGTTTACTTTAGTTACGCACTGTGAAACATTTTTAGTTCTATAACCTCAAAGCATCAGATCGGGACTCGAAATCGGATCTGATCTGAGGCTAAAAAAATCTATTTGGTTTCAGAGGCCAAAAGTTATGAAACGGGACATTTTTAACAGATACTTCTAAAGTTTTCTGTGATGAGGTGGCGACTTGTCAAGGGTTTACCCCGCCTTCCGCCCGAATGCAGCTGAGATAGGCTCCAGCACCCCCTGCGACCCCAAAGGGGACAAGCGGTAGGAAATGGATGGATGGATGGCCTTCTAAAGTTTTATAATCATTCGACAAATGGTCAAGGATTTATAGTCAACGAAGTGGGGACTTGTGCAGGGTATATACCGCCTTCCACCCGAATGCAGCTGCATCCCTGCCATCCTTAGAGGGACAAGCGGTAGAAAATGGATGGATGGAGTTGTTAAGTCTTGCCTGTGTTCCTGCAGAGACGTTTTGTTTGACGTTGGCCATGTTTTCAAACCGATCTTTTTAAAATTTTGCAACCCTGTGTTTGTAAGTCCCCAAAAGGTGTCTATCAAACCTTTGTAGTAAACACCCTAAGGCAGGGGTCGGCAACCTTTACCAGTCAAAGAGCCATTTTGACCAGTTTCACAAATTATAGAAAACAATGGGAGCCGCAAAAATTTTTTGAAATTTTAAATGAAATAACACTGCATACAAAGTTTTTTTTTTGCTTTGTGCTATGTATAACCAGGGGTCTCAGACACCCTGCCCACACCTTTATGTGGAATTTGAAAGCTGGTGCGGCACGCAGGTTTTGAATAAATGGCGCTTGTCAGCGTCATGCGTGCCGTGATGGTACAGCATATAGCACCCACTACAGCGTGCCTGATCAGCCACACGTTGTATGGGGCTTCCGCTTGCCCACGTAGGTAACAGCAAGGCATACTTGGTCAACAACCACACAGGTCACACTGACGGTGGCGGTATAAAAAAACAAAAACTTTAACACTCTTACTAATAATGCGCCACACTGTGAACCCACACCAAACAAGAATGACAAACAAATTTCGGGAGAACATCTGCACCGTAACACAACATAAACACAACAGGACAAATACCCAGAATCCCATGCAGCCCTAACTCTTCCGGGATACATTATACACCCCCGCTACGAAACCCCGCCCACCTCAACCGACGCACAGAGCGGGGGGGGGTATAATGTAGCCCGGAAGAGTCAGGGCTGCATGGGATTCTTGGTGTTTGTTCTGTTGTGTTTATGTTGTGTTAAGGTGCAGATGTTCTCCCGAAATGTGTTTGTCATTCTTGTTTGGTTTTGGTTCAAAGTGTGGCGCATTATTAGTAAGAGTGTTAAAGTTGTTTTATATGACCACCGTCAGTGTAACCTGTGTGGCTGTTGACCAAGTATGCCTTGCTGTCACGTACGTGTGCAAGCAGAAGATGTATATTGTATAACAAGTGTTGGGCTGGCACGCTGTTAATACAGATTGTAGAGGGCTCCAAATGTTGTACCATCATGGCACACCCTTATTATAGCTGTAAAGGTGAAAATCGGTGAATATTAATCCCGGGAGTTTTCTGCGAGAGGCACTGAAATCCGGAAGTCTTACGGTAAAATTGGGGGGTTCAACAAGAAAGCTGCTGAGCCATATCAGAGTGATCAAAGAGCCGCATGCGGCTCCGGAGCCGCGGGTTGCCGACCCCTGCCCTAAGGTTATAGCGGGTGTTTATTTTAGAACACTTTTTTTTTAGAGCGCATTGAGCCACGGGATTTATTAGCAGCGCCACTTGCGGTGTATTTGTCAGAAGAAGAATAACACAGGCAACACAGTAGGAGTCCTTGTTTTGTAAGACGTAACACTTTAGTGTGCTGAGTTGGCTCACACAAACATACACAGGTTTCCACAATGCTGCAGCGATCCAATGAGTGGTGTGTCGTCAGGGCCAGCAATACTGTGCTGGCCTAACATAACCAGAAATCATGATCATAAGTAAAGATAAAAGTAATTTACTTTCCCTAAATATCTAAAAGTATTCATATTCTCTTCATGTCATATTATGCTCCTTCCAGTGATTTTGTTTTTAGTTTTAGTTTGTATCCAATCAGAATTCAGCTTATGTTGCCATGCTGTACCAAATCTGCCAGAGGCCTTCAGAATCAACAATGCGGGCGTCCGTGCACTGTAAGTGAACGGGCACATACAGTTGATAGATAATTGCTATAGCAAATCAGATCAGGAGTTGTTGTCAGTAAGGCCTTGGAGCTGGCCTCACGTTGAACGTGACATTTACGCGTCCTGTGATTGGATACTCATCGGAACCGTTAGCGGATGTATTTGAGAACACATACAGTTGATAGACAGTTGCAATAGCCAATCAGCTCACAAGTTTGACAGTAGCCTATCTAGGTGGGATCTGAGCCGAGGATGTTGTTGTGGCTTGTGCAGCCCTTTTGAGACACTCGTGATTTAGGGCTATATAATAAACTTTGATTGATTGATAGGTAGCCTGATGTTAACGAGACTGTGATTGGATACTCACCAAAGTGAGTATCCAATCACAAGTTGAAACTTAGCAGAAAGTGTTGACCCACAAAGAAGGAGAACAAAAACGTTGATTAGGTGGCCGATATATAGTGATGTTATGAGCTAGGTAACATAACAACTCCATTACCCAGCATTCCACAGTAGTAAAGAGAATGCACAGTAGCCACGTTTAGGTTGTTGAATGTAGCTGGATGTTTTTGACGAGCACGCTGTGGAGTAAACTTTGAGAAGTCAGCCAACACGCCTCGTCTGCATCTTTTATGATTAGACAAGACAACACATATACATGCAAGGCCATTTTCAAGAAGGATATTTAAAGAGAAACTACATTTTGCGAGACCATGTCGGCCAACCCCGGAAGCTCGAATGTGTTGTACAAATTGTGAGTTCAAATATTTTATTTCATTATTTTTTCATGTTTGATATGTTTTTTTTAAATTTTAATTTTGACAGTACCACATAAGATATTGCTGATGCGGGTTTATTGGTTTTTAAATGCGCCAGAATATAACCCGTTTTGTACACTGTTGATGTGATACAATACCCAGTAGTGCGTAAATGTGTTTCTGTATTGTATTTCTCCAGCAATGGTCATGTGGTGACATCAAAGATGGTATTTTGAGAGGTAATCATTGAAGTCGGACATCACTGAAGGCCTAGGTGGGAAACGCATGGCCTGCCTGGATCCAGTGGCGACGCTCATTCTTCCTCCATTGTTTTTATTTGTTTCTGTGTCTCCGTCATTGTGACAAGTTCAATGCGACGTGGTAGTCACTGTTTTACGATACTGTTTTGAAATGGGAAACTGTCTGCGCTGAGTGATAATGCAGCGTTACGTTAAATTGTTATGTAAAGGTACCCGTTGTCTGTGGTCATATCAAAGGAAGGCAGCAGCGGACGCAAATGCAAACAGTGCTTTTATGCGGATACACGGTTATTATGTTGATCGGATTACCTAACCGTCAGTTCTGTTAGCATAGTAGTATTCTTTGGTCATATTGCATCTATAAACCACCTGTCGTTCTCTTTCACAGTCACTCCAATAAGCAGCGGGTGTTGACTTTGCAGCCGCTGTTGCGTTGTTTTTAGCCGGATTACATGGTGCCTGGCCTCATCACCTTAGCGCTGCTGCAACAATGGTGCCGCTTCCCCGTCTAAGTACACAGAGCTCCTGTGACAGGGCTCTTGTTCCCACACACACTGGAGGGGGAAAAAAAGACTGACTTTATTCTCTCTGACTCGAAGCACAGCTGGTCTGGAATATCCATCCACTTTTAGTCATCATATTCACGGTGCAGCAGTGCTGACGCAGCAAGGTGGACAGACCTTCTCTTTTGCTCCCCAGCTTTTTATACTCTCTCACGCTGCTGCAGAAGCAGGTCGATTTCCCTCAAAGCCCGCCACCGAGTGGAATATTAATCGCCAATACAGCTGGACATATTAAAAAACATCCCCGCAGAGTAATGCTGCAAATGTGTGTGAGACTTGAAGGAAGAATGCAGCTTCAATCCAGCAGTTGTCAGGCCATACGTCATCTGATCGACCCACTAATCATCCATCCGTTTAGCTTCACGAATGCTACGCTGCAGCTGCCCTTCACATACGTACATGCAATTTCTCATTTCAACAACTTCGTTTTCTTAGTATTTTTGTGCTCATACTAAATGTCGACGTTTGTGTGTGAGCAATCAAAAGAAAAACTCCAATCATTTAACGCACACTTTTTAAAGGGGAACATTATCACAATTTCAGAATGGTTAAAACCATTAAAAATCAGTTCCCAGTGGCTTATTATATTTTTCGAAGTTTTTTTCAAAATTTTACCCATCACGCAACATCCCTAAAAAAATCTTCAAAGTGCCTGATTTTAACCACCCGTCCATTTTCCTGTGACGTCACATAGTGAAGCCAACACAAACAAACATGGCGGAAAGAACAGCAAGCTATAGCGACATTAGCTCGGATTCAGACTCGGATTTCAGCGGCTTAAGCGATTCAACAGATTACGCATGTATTGAAACGGATGGTTGTAGTGTGGAGGCAGGTAGCGAAAACAAAATTGAAGAAGAAACTGAAGCTATTGAGCCATATCGGTTTGAGCCGTATGTAAGCGAAACCGACGAAAACGACACGACAGCCAGCGACACGGGAGAAAGCGAGGACGAATTCGGCGATCGCCTTCTAACCAACGATTGGTATGTGTTTGTTTGGCATTAAAGGAAACTAACAACTATGAACTGGCGTGGCGTGGCGCAGTGGGTGAGTGGCCGTGCGCAACCCGAGGGTCCCTGGTTCAATCCCCACCTAGTACCAACCTCGTCATGTCCGTTGTGTCCTGAGCAAGACACTTCACCCTTGCTCCTGATGGGTGCTGGTTAGCGCCTTGCATGGCAGCTCCCTCCATCAGTGTGTGAATGTGTGTGTGAATGGGTAAATGTGGAAGTAGTGTCAAAGCGCTTTGAGTACCTTGAAGGTAGAAAAGCGCTATACAAGTACAACCCATTTATCATTTATTTATTTAACTAGGTTTACAGCATATGAAATACATTTGGCTACAACATGCACTTTGAGAGTGCAGACAGCCCAATTTTCATCAATTAATATATTCTGTAGACATACCCTCATGTCAGCAGGCCAGGGAAGCTAGGGTTGATATTCTTCTCTTGATCATCTTCAGGACAGTGTGAGCCAAGACATCCAGGGGGTTTAGCTCGCTCGTCTGCGGGAACAAACTGCCGCCATTGCTTGCCGTGCTAGCGAGGTCCTTTGTCCCTGAATTGCTCACACACTCCGGCAGATTCAATGGGGGTCTGGCGGCAGATTTCTTTGACTTTATCGTTGGAAATGCATCTGCTTTGAGTGTCGCAGGATATCCACACATTCTTGCCATCTCTGTCGTAGCATAGCTTTCGTCGGTAAAGTGTGCGGAACAAACGTCCAATTTCTTGCCACTTTCGCATCTTTGGGCCACTGGTGCAACTTGAATCCGTCCCTGTTCGTGTTGTTACACCCTCCGACAACACACCGACGAGGCATGATGTCTCCAAGGTACGGAAAACAGTCGAAAAAATGGAAAATAACAGAGCTGATTTGACTCGGTGTTTGAGAAAATGGCGGATTGCTTCCCGATGTGACGTCACATTGTGACGTCATCGCTCCGAGAGCGAATTATAGAAAGGCGTTTAATTCGCCAAAATTCACCCATTGAGAGTTTGGAAATCGGTAAAAAAAATATATGGTCTTTTTTCTGCAACATCAAGGTATATATTGACGCTTACATAGGTCTGGTGATAATGTTCCCCTTTAAGTCAGCACAACATTTTTGAATGTTGTTGGTAAATCTTTGCCAGTAATGCCTGTTCAATGATAATACGAAGGTCCTGAGTAGTCCTGAGTTCAATCCCGGGCTCGGGATCTTTCTGTGTGGAGTTTGCATGTTCTCCCCGTGACTGCGTGGGTTCCCTCCGGGTACTCCGGCTTCCTCCCACCTCCAAAGACATGCACCTGGGGATAGGCCCCTCCCACCTCCAAGGACATGCACCTGGGGATAGGTTGATTGGCAACACTAAATTGGCCCTAGAATGTGAGTTTGAATGTTGTCTGTCTATCTGTGTTGGCCCTGTGATGAGGTGGCGACTTGTCCAGGGTGTAGCCCGCCTTCCGCCCGAATGCAGCTGAGCTAGGCTCCAGCACCCCCCGCGACCCCAAAAGGGACAAGCGGCAGAAAATGGATGGATGGAAAATGCAGTGCACTACATAGTTACAACCAGCAGGGGTGGTGTTTACTCATTTTGAACGAGTTTGCTTTCTAAAGCAGTGGTTCTCAAACTTGTTTCACGAAGTGAAATGAAGTTAAGTGAATTATATTTATATAGCGCTTTTCTCTAGAGCAGGCCTGGGCAATTATTTTGACTTGGGGGGCCAAATTTAGAGAAAAAAATGAGTCTGGGGGCCGGTATATGCATCTATCTATCTATGTACACATTAATACATATATACACACACACACACACACACACACACACACACACACACACACAAATATATATGGAATTGGGGGTTAAATCACCAAAAATGGTTCCCGGGCACGGCCACCGCTGCTGCTCACTGCTCCCCTCACCTCCCAGGGGGATACTTGCTGTCCATATCCTACCAAGTCAGACCTACACTGTTCCAATATCCATTTCTCTGTTCTCAATTGTTGATGACTGATGATAACAACCAAACCTACCCGCCCCCCTCCACACCCCGGATTGTAAATAATGTAAATAATTCAATGTGATTATCTTGTGTGATGACTGTATTATGATGATAGTATATATCTGATAGTATACATCTGTATCATGAATCAATTTAAGTGGACCCCGATTTAAACAAGTTGAAAAACTTATTCGGGTGTTACCATTTAGTGGTCAATTGTACGGAATATGTACTTCACTGTGCAACCTACTGATAAAAGTCTCAATCAATCAATCAATCAATCAAGGGTGATGGGTCAAATGCACAGAATACTTTCGCCACACCTAGTGTGTGTGTGACAATCATTGATGCTTTAACTTTAACTTTAATATACATGTAAGCTGTGAAAATAGAATAGAATGGACTTTATTATCATTATATTTGCATATAACAAGATTAAGGACTCCAATTTAAGGTGTGGTAGTGGAAACAAATATGGCAGAAAAATAAATCACATAAGTAATAAAGATCAAAGATAAGAATTGAAATAAAAAAACTACTCTCCAATAAAAACAATAAGCCATCCTGTACAATATACAAAACAATATACAAAAAACTGTACAATATAGAGAACATATTGTACAGTTTTTTTGTATATTGTAAATTAAAATCTGCTGTACAGTATAGTATGTGTGCTTGGGTCCTATTTTTAGGAACACTAATACAAAACCTCACAATAATGTCTGATTGAATGCTAAACACGTTATGACAGACCGCCTTGAAAAACGGAATAACACCCAGAATGTACATGAAAATAAAGAATGTGGGATTTACAATACAATGGGCAGCACGGTGGAAGAAGGGTTAGTGCATCTGCCTCACAATACGAAGGTCCTGAGTAGTCCTGGGTTCAGTCCCGGGCTCGGGATCTTTCTGTGTGGAGTTTGCATGTTCTCCCCGTGACTGCGTGGGTTCCCTCCGGGTACTCTGGCTTCCTCCCACCTCCAAAAACATGCACCTGGGGATAGGTTGATTGGCAACACTAAATTGGCCCTAGTGTGTGAATGTGAGTGTGAATGTTGTCTGTCTATCTGTGTTGGCCCTGCGATGAGGTGGCGACTTGTCCAGGGTGTACCCCGCCTTCCGCCCGATTGTAGCTGAGATAGGCTCCAGCACCCCCCGCGACCCCAAAGGGAATAAGCGGTAGAAAATGGATGGATTGATGGATGGATTTACAATATTAACTATGACGGATAAAACACTGAATATTGACAACATATGAACGTCACACCCCCTCTCCATCCACATATTTTACAATCAACAAAAATGCAACAAACACAGCGAAATATGAACACGAAGGGGTAAAAAAAAAAAACACTTGCGATCTGATACATCACTAAGCTTCAGAACTTTGTTGTAAAAATCTCCTTCCGCGTCTGTCCCTGACACCCACATTTCAGGCCTTATTTTGCCATAGGGACTCAAAGCGCTTTACATAGTGAAATTATGTACCTGTACATCTTTAAGCTACATTTAAACCAGTGTGGGTGGCACTGGGAGCAGGTGGGTAAAGTGTCTTGCCCAAGGACACAACGGCAGCGACTAGGGTGGCGGAAGCGGGGATCGAACCTGTAAACCTCCAGTTGCTGGCTCGTAAGAACCACCTCAGAAAAAACTTGTCTCTCCATGTACCAACATAATGACCACAATTAAAATACAGTGGCGTAGTAGGCCTAAGTGTTCATTAAAAACAAGGCAGGAGTTGTATTTAACAAGTACAGTGGGTATAGAAAGTGAATAGACCCCTTTAAATGTTTTGCTGTTTGTTTCATTGCAGCCATTTGCTAAAATAAAATAAGATTTCTTATTAATGTACACTAAGCACCCCATCTTGACAGAAAAAAAACAGAAATGTAGAATTTTTTGCAAATTAATAAAAAATAAAATTCTCAAATGACATGTACAGTCCGCCAGTACAGTACATGTACAGTCGTGGTCAAAAGTTTACATACACTTGTAAAAAACAATGTCATGGCCAGAGGTGGGTAGAGTAGCCAGAAATTGTACTCAAGTAAGAGTACTGTTACTTTAGAGATTTATTACTCAAGTAAAAGTAAGGAGTAGTCACCCAAATATTTACTTGAGTAAAAGTAAAAAGTATGTTGTGAAAAAGCTACTCAAGTACTGAGTAACTGATGAGTAACATACACACACATATCATATATATATATATATGTATATGTATATATATATATATATATATATATATATACATATACACACACACACACACATATATATGTGTATGTATATATATATATATACACACACACACACACACATATATATATACACATATATATATATATACATACATTGATATATACAGTATATAAATTATATTTATTTATTTTGCCGTTTTTGTTTACATGTTAAAGATGTTTTAATGAATATACATGCATGTTTAACACATATAGATTCCTTTCTTTCATGAAGACAAGAATATAAGTTGGTGTATTACCTGATTCTGATGACTTGCATTGATTGGAATCAGACAGTAGTGATGATAACGTCCACGTTTTCAAATGGAGGAGAAAAAAAGTTCCTTCTTTCTGTCTAATACCACATGAAAGTGGTTGGTTTTTGGCATCTTATTTGTCCAGCTTCCATATTCGTTTTTATACACTTTACAAGAAATACATTGGCGGCAAACTCCGTAGCTTGCTAGCTTGTTTGCGCTGGCTTTCGGAGACTCTTATTTTGAAAGCGCAGGCGCGATGGAGCGGCACTTTTATTGTGAAGACAGGAACTGTGCAGTCAGTCTTTAGGCTTTTGACGGGATGTACGGTTGAAATAAAAAAGGGTCTTTTTTCCTTCACACTTTTGATTGATTGATTGGAACTTTTATTAGTAGATTGCACAGTACAGTACATATTCCGTACAATTGACCACTAAATGGTAACACCCCAATACGTTTTTCAACCTGTTTAAGTCAGGTCATGTGACCCCTGGCTCTGTTTGATTGGTCCAACGTCACCAGTGACTGCATCTGATTGGTGGAACGGAGTGAACGTCACCAGTGACTGTATTTGTTGAAACGCAGGCACTATGGATGTCTGTCTGACAGACCAAAACAAACAAAGCGTGCATTAACAGATCGATAAAAATTAGTAGCGAGTAGCGAGCTGAATGTAGATAAAAGTAGCGGAGTAAAAGTAGCGGAGTAAAAGTAGCGTTTCTTCTCTATAAATATACTCAAGTAAAAGTAAAAGTATGTTGCATTAAAACTACTCTTAGAAGTACAATTTATCCCAAAAGTTACTCAAGTAGATGTAACGGAGTAAATGTAGCGCGTTACTACCCACCTCTGGTCATGGCTGTCTTGAGTTTCCAATCATTTCTACAATTCTTATTTTTTTGTGATCGAGTGATTGGAGCACATACTTGTTGGTCACAAATAAACATTCATGAAGTTTGATTCTTTTATGAATTTATTATGGGTCTACTGAAAATGTGAGCAAATCTGCTGGGTCAAAAGTATACATACAGCAATGTTAATATTTGCTAACATGTCCCTTGGCAAGTTTCACTGCAATAAGGTGCTTTTGGTAGCCTGGTAATTCCGGGAAAACTGGTATTTTTTTCACCGGAAACATGTTGGCTTGAATCTCCAGGGCGAGTGGAGTGTGTGGAAGGTGGAAATGTTCGAATCGGGTAAGAAATGTGGGATATAAAGAGGTTTTTAATTGCCTATTCATTTTCAGCGGGAAAAAGTTCCTGATAATTCCGGGAAAACTGGTAATTTTTTTCACCGGAAACCTGTTGGCTTGAATGTCCAGGTTGAGTGGAGTGTGTGGAAGGTGGAAATGTTCGAATCGGGTGAGAAATGTGGGATATGAAGAGGTTTTTAATTGCTTTATCATTTTCAGCGGGAAAACGTTCCTGGTGATTCCGGGAAAACTGGTCATTTTTTTCACCAGAAACATGTTGGTTTGAATCTCCAGGGCGAGTGGAGTGTGTGAATGGTGGAAATGTTCGAATCGGGTGAGAAATGTGGGATATGAAGAGGTTTTTAATTGCTTTATCATTTTCAGCGGGAAAACGTTCCTGGTAATTCCGGGAAAACTGGTAATTTTTTTCGCCGGAAACATGTTGACTTGAATGTCCAGGGCGAGTGGAGTGTGTGGAAGGTGGAAATGTTGGAATTGGGTTAGAAATGTGGGATATAAAGAGGTTTTTAATTGCCTATTCATTTTCAGTGGGAAAAAGTTCCTGGTAATTCCGGGAAAACTGGTAATTTTTTTCGCCGGAAACATGTTGGCCTGAATGTCCAGGTTGAGTGGAGTGCGTGGAAGGTGGAAATGTTCGAATTGGGTAAGAAATGTGGGTTAAGAAGAGGTTTTTAATTGCCTATTCGTTTTCAGCGGGGAAAAGTTCCTGGTAATTCCGGGAAAACTGGTAATTTTTTTCACCAAAAACATGTTGGCTTGAATGTCCAGGTTGAGTGGAGTGCGTGGAAGGTGGAAATGTTGGAATCGGGTGAGAAATGTGGGAGTTGTGCAACTTTGAAAAAGGGCCTATCATTTTTTTAATTGAAAAAATGTCCTGTACAAGATGGAATTCCTGGTAATCTAGGATACTAAGGGAGAAGACAAATGTTGGCAATGGTTCCGATCCGATGAAAACTGTGGGAGAAGAAGGGATCAAACTTTTTATCTGAATCAGTATAACAAATGCGAAAGCCTTGCGGCATTCACATAAGAAAGATATATTTATATTAACAAAAAGAGATAGAAAATAGAACATATTTTAAAACTAACAATTACTTATCATTCATTCTCAAATTGTCAGGTGCAAACACTGTTGACATCTACTAATCAGACAAGAAGCAAGGAATGAATCAGAGACGGAGTTCAATTTAGCTCATGAGGAGACACGTGTTTTGGGCTGTACTCTAGTTACAGATCCAAACTACGTTCTAAAGAAAAGCCCGTGCGCCTCCTCCATTTATTAGGAAAATGGCCCTATTACATCACGGTGACTGAGGGAAGGGGGTAATCTCGACAACTCCAGTAAGACACAATATATGATAATACAAAAATGCAAATATGTTGACTCTTGGTGATATCGCCCAGTCTCTTCTCTGCTTTGTCTGGTCTTGGAACCAAATATTCGGCCTTGGCTGCCAGCAGGCCGAGTCTGCACACAACACTGATAACGAGGCTAGCAATCTTTTGGATTGCTAGCTATGCACAAATTGACAATACTTTATAGTATGGCCCTTAAGCATAAAGTTATGATGATAATATATACATAATTATTCTAACATTTCCCTCCTGTTTATCACATAACTTCCCCAGAATCTTCTTATCCCCAATAACTTCTTCTTGCGATTTTCAGTTAATAGTTCATTTCTTTAGGGCCAAGTTATGTTTACACTCAGAGTTCAACATCATCATATTTTTATATATATATAGTCACCAGGGTCTGGAAACAGATCAGGAACACCGTCCAGGTAGGTATCCTCGTCATCAGATTCATCTTTCTTGTCGTCCGCCAGAAGGTGCATCTGAACAGTTCTATCATCTGCTGGGCTAATCGCTGTGGTAATCAGACGGTTAAGCAGAGAACCCAGACAGGGAATACAACTACATCCACACAACGTCAGTTTTGCTGCAAACACAGCCATAGATACTAGAATGGATGATACCAAGGACTTGTATTTGCCGAACACATTCAACCATCCATCCCACATAGGTGAGTGCTCTTCCATTTTACCGTTGAGGGGTGCGAAGGCCTTCCAGTGCTCTGGTCAGGCTATCTTCTGCATCAGTGTATTTTGGAATGAAGTACAACACTGTTCACCCAATATTGCGCACACATCTCCTTTTTCCGCTAACAACATGTCTGGCGCCATACGGTTTTGAAAGGCCTTAAGGGAGGTTGCGGCGAGTTGATCAGTGACGACTTCAAGTCCGGCCTTTGTCCAATTTCCTAATCTCTGTATGTTGTAGTGGACATAGTTTATTCTGTCAACATTCTTGTTAATCGTACACCACCAGCAGACGGATGATTCGAATCCAGCTGCAACTTGATTTACCAATTTGTACTCGTCAGGTACACCTCTGGGGACACCTATTGTATCGATATAAGTTGGATCTCCAACACTTTGCCAGTTTACATCACGTGTAGTTATTTTCCAATGTTCGGATATCAAACTGTTCAGACGTGTTAACAATTTTTGTACAAATATTGATACATTTACTATGTGTAAGCAGTTGTCTGACGATAAGTTTCCTAACTGTTGTCCAGAGCCTAGTATGTTAATGCAGGTGTAATTAGCTTTTGTCACATGTTTATCAAATATTGGTTTCTGCTTTGTTTCTTTGTTACAGGCTAGATTTTGTCCCATGTAGTGCAATTCCATTCAGGAGTTGTTTCGCAGATTACTTCAATTAAACCTTTTTGCCATGAGTAACCAATTAACAGCCAAAGGAGGAACCAATTATTACACACCAGTTGTTACTTTGAACATTTATCCACATCATCAAATGGTACGCTTACAACTGTGACTTCCAGCGCGTTTAGAACACTCTGGGTTGTTCGGTGTTGCGCATGGTTTGATTTATGCAAACAATCACTGGGAAATATGGGTCTAGTCCACTTGACCATGCCCATAATTGGAAACCCCATCTGGACGTGTTGAACAGTGTGGAATTGGGTGGTCTATTTTGTCCATCAGGGAGTGATATGGTTAACACTAGATTTGGGCCTTAATGTTTCAGAGTTATTTGACTTTTAAAAAATTTAGCTTCTTCACTATCTCCCGGGGCCAGTAATTCATTCATTCATTATCAATAGACAATTCAAAACTTTGGCAACTGAACACATATTTACACACCTATGCTTGAGAAGGAACAGGATAAAGAGAATCTTATATTTCCTGCCCCCTTCAACATAATAAGTAGTCTTACTTAATGGATAGCCCAGATTCACAAGCTTACAAACCAAACAAATGCATCCAAATATAACAAAAAATAATATACACCTCACGGGATGATACAAAACAAATACAAAACCAGACACAAAATAAGTAGAATAATACATATAATCTATACTACAGTATACTATATGTAGTGACCAGAGTGTCCACTTCCCCCGTATTGGATGTCCTGTGAGGTACCACCAGTAATTTGGCCAGTCTGTTCCCGTGGTGGGAATCCTTTTAAGTTTAACACGAGCGAGCAGTAGAGAATATGAAGTGAGTTTTGGCCCAGGACGTATTTTGCTTTATTCATTATTGAAATGTTTTTTTTTCCACCTTATGTTGTATGTTTTGTATATAACATTTCCAGTTCATTTGATCATCTATTTATACTCTCCAAAATCTTGTTTCTTTTACCCTTTCAATATCTACTCCGTCTATTTGTATTCGTGTTTGATGCTCTTTTCTACTGTTACCAAATAGCATTATTTTAGTTTTACTGAGATTCAAAGAGTCAAACCATTTTTTTAAATTTGTTCATTTATTCTGTTATTTGTATTATCTTCTGTGTGTTCTCTCCTGAACAGAAAGCAGTTGTGTCGTCTGCAAATAAAACTAACTTTAAGTCCTTTGTAGCTTTACAAATGTCGTTTGTATAAATATTAAACAATCTTGGTCCCAGTATTGATCCCTGGGGTACACCACAAGATATATCTAGCCGTGTTGACATATTTTCACCCATCTTCACATATTGCTTCCTGTTGGTTAAATAGCTTCTTATTCTTGATTAATTGATTTACAAATTGAGGTCCATTGTCATGTATAGATTTAGTTATACCCTATCTTGGTATTATATCTTTGCATAATGCTTTTACTACTGTTAGCACATCTGCTTTTCCTTTAAAAAATATTTCTACCCACTTTGAAAATGCATCTACTATGACCAGACAACACTGTTTTTCTTCACTCCTATTTTGTTCAATAAAATCCATGCATAGATGCTGGAACGGGTGTTTTGGGGAATTGGCCTCGCACAGGTCATGCATGACCTACAAATTTTTATTTTTATTTATTTTTTGAATAAGAATAAAAGCTGTAGGCAGTATAGTACTTCTGTATAAGGGTCACCATCCCTCCTGTTGAGACATGAGTACAACCATGGCTCAATACTGCTGCCCACTTATACAGATTTTTTTTGGTAAAATTCGTTTATTGTCTGGACATACATAGATGTCGTCTTTGTTCAACGTGGCTCCGTTTTTTGTTTTTGTTCTTTTTTTTTTTGGTTTATTTTTCCATTTATCTTTTTCTTTTGGAGTACTTTGTTGTTGCATGTCTTTTAGTATATCATTATTCATTTCACTAGTTCGTAGTTTAAAACCTTGTATTTCTTCTTCTGCTGTTTGTTTTGCTGTTTTGTCCGCAAACGTGATATTGTCATGATCCGTGGTCCTGATCATGTTTTGTTTAGTTATGTTCTGTTAGTTTTGGACTTCTTTAGTTCCCGTTTAGGCTTCCTTGTTTGTTTTTGTCACCATGTCGACTTATTTTGTTCACCTGTCTCTGATTAGTGCTCGCCCGCTCACCTGCTTCCCGAGCACCAATCAGAGGCATTATTTAAGTTACCTCTGCCAGTCAGTGGGCCTGGCTTCATTATTTATGTCACACTGTTTGTGTCACGCCTGTACCAATTAAGTTTCTTGTTCCATGCCATAGCTTCTGTTTTAGTCTTAGCTTGACGTGTTTTAGGCACGCCTTTCTTTTTATGTTGTTTGTGTTTTTGGTAGTTGGATGATTTATGTTAATAAATCCCATCCTACCTTTACACCTTCGTCCAGAGCCGTCTTTTTGCATTGAAAGAACGAACCGCAGCAAGCTGCATAACCCACGTGTGACAGATATTGCGTCCGTTCCGTTGGTGTGTGCCACACATTTGCACATTGCTACTTTAGC
The DNA here is from genome assembly GCF_033978685.3 of Nerophis lumbriciformis. Lineage (NCBI taxonomy): Eukaryota > Metazoa > Chordata > Actinopteri > Syngnathiformes > Syngnathidae > Nerophis > Nerophis lumbriciformis. The sequence continues at coordinate 30,073,198 of NC_084564.2, read as the reverse complement.
TGCTAACTGTACCGCTTTTAATATTACTTTTAATAGTTCTCCATGTGTTACAAGGTTTCCCGTTGACGTTATCATTCCTCTATTTTGCCAGTGTTGTGCAAATGTGTGCACTGTTGAGAATGCATATTGACTATCTGTGTGTATTGTAACATTTTGATCTTATTAATTTACTTGCTTTAGTGTTACTAGTTGTGCCGTTTGCATTGAGTCATTTGATGCTCATTTGATAGCTTTCAAAACTTCAGTTGCTGTAACAACCGCACATATCCTATTCTATTTTTATTTCACAGAATGCTGCTTTAGCTTCTAAATTCCACTCTATTGGTGTTGACATTTTTAGATCTTTTTCATACATTAATTTACTTAAAGGAGCTACTATTTCTGTGTAATTTGGTATCCAACTTCTACAGTAATTAGTTAATCCTAGAAATGACAATTTGCTTCTTTGTTTGTAGTTTTGGTGCTTGCAGCACTGCTGTTTTTCTGCTTCCCACAATAGTGCGTCCATCTTTGTTTAGAGAATGTCCTAGATATTTTACTTCTGTTTTGCATAATTGGACTTTTGTTTTGCTTACTTCGTGTCCTTCACTGTGTAGATGATTTAATAACGCTAATGTATCTTTTCTACTGGTTTCTCTATCCAGTGATGCTAATATGTCATCTACGTATATCAGGACTTTTGTTTTCCTCCTGAAGGTTCGAATTTGGACATGCTTGCATGCATTGCTTGTGAAAAGATTGTCTGACTTTCCGCATACCCTTGAGGTAGTCTTGTATAGGTGTATCTTTTCCCTTTATAAGTAAATGCAAACCAAAATTTACTTTCTTTATGTATTGGTATCGAGAAGAATGCATTACTGATATCAATCACTGTGAAATGTGTCCAATCCTGCATATGATGTTTAAAATTACAGCATTTATTGTCCTAATAAACATTAATTCAATATTCCTAATTCAAATGTTATACGTATTACTTCATGTAATTTTAAGTAACATTTTAAAACCACTAAAAACTGTCTATAAGTGTATTAACTATAATTTTACAACTCAGAAGAGACATTCTTCCAATTCTTAATGTTTTATTTGTAATTATTATTCAACAATATTCAAAGCAAACAGTTGTAATGGTTATAGTTACTCACATTATATCATCAAAAGTCTATAGCTAACTGAAAGCTGTTGAGATTGCCATGCCTCTTTATTTATTTAATGTTATGCCATTATCTTATCATAGCTCACCACCCAGATGTATGGTGTACTGCAAATGTCTAAAAAATATTCTAACCTAAGAATGTTAGACTACACTTTAAAGTTAAACAACTTAAAACTTACACTTAATACATTTATTTTCTAACTTGCACTCCTGGTGCGCCATACGCACACACGCACACACACACACACACACACACACACACACACACACACACACACACACACAAGGTTATGTGTGTGCGTGAGTGCACATTCTAAGAGATAAGGCGAACACACTCGAAGAGCGTTTTTCTCTCTTTTTTTTTTTTTTTTTTTTTCTTCCTCAGCCTCTAAACATGTAGCTTATTTTATATCATTTTATCATGCTATACATATCGACTCTTATTATAGTTATTAATCTAGGTTTTTATTTGTTCCATTATTTTAATTATAGATATATATACATATATATTTGTATATATAAAAGCGCTATTTATATATCCAAACATACATGCATATCTTCAATCTACATTTTCTTCATATCTTATTTCAATATCCCCCATTATCTCTCGTTCGCATTAGTTTATTCCATTTTGCATTAATTCTTCCTATTGATTTCTTCCCATTTCACTTAAACTACCAAACAAACAAATACACAAACTTGCAGCGAACCACAACCAACAGCCTACCACTTGTGAATACCTTCATTTGTCACTTTCTCATCTTTTCTTCACTTTCGTTTTCCTTTACAAACAACATCCTGTATCCATCTCTTCCTTACACTTCACACAATGTTTCTATTTTCTGTTCTCCTCTCCTAGAAACCATTCACTTAACGTAAGGTTATAAACATTCTTTTTCCATATTTTCTCAATCCATTCTCTTCACCCTCAATCTTCCTTCACCTGCTCTCTCTCTCTCTCTTTCTCCCTCTCTCTCTTTTCACAATACAAACACAACAATCCAAAATAAATCAGTCTTATAAAATACAACATGGTCAGCAGCAATCCAAAACCTTTTAATGTCATGCATCTTTATTTATCTCTTAACAATCATTCCTCCTTCATAACCTGAATTTTAGAATTTTAAACTTTAGATATGATTTAGACAAAAAAAAGAATCCTTTGTCTCACACGCCATTAGACTGTACAACTCCTCTCTGGGGGAGCTAGGATGACAGGGGATGCAAAACAATAACAGTGCAATACTTTTTCATAACATGGTCATTAATGCCTAGTTTCTCTTGTGATATTCTTATTTTACTGTTATATTTTCATTCTCATTGTTGCTTTTTATTTTTATTCTATTATAATATTTTTCTATTTTGTTTCCATTTATACCCCCATTATTTACTTTTTACTTTTTAAACTCAATCTCAATTTTGTACACTGCTGCTGGGATTTAAATTTTCCTGAGGGAACTCTCCTGAAGGAATCAATAGAGTGCTATCTATCTATTACTAATCCGAGCACAGTTCATGACGTCTCGTCCTTGTAAACACTGGACAGACTTCTTATCTTGCAGACATTTATTTCCATTTAGTTTTATTCTCTACATGTAATTCTACATGCTTCAGTGTCACATAGAAATTTGCTTTCTTTGTTATTTATTTCAATTATTATTTCTGGTTTACTTGCTGTCTGTTTACTTAAGTTCTCATAACTTAGTATGTCCTCTGATTAGAATTTGTTTAACGCTGATCTACGTTTTGTTTTTTCTCAGGACAGTCTCGTGCTAAATGTCCTTCTCTGCCACAACGCCAACATGCAGTAGGGTGTAACCGCTGCCGTTGTTGTTTTCTTCTATTTTGGTTATAATAGATTGTAATAGACCATATCAGATCTGCGTTTCTTTGGGTGCCTCTTTCCATTTTGAGAATTTGGAGTAATCCGTCGTACTTTACAGAGCCGAACTTATAAGGATTACTTTTGTCTTTGTTGTAAGATAGTGGTTCAATTTATTATTGTGGTACATATCACTTCTACTGGAGGTTTTTCCCCCAGTGGAGATGTCTTGCCTGATGCCTCCACAATAACCCACTATTACTTCTCACAACTTTAGTATGGAGTGATCGCCTAGTGGCGATAACTCCCACACACTCTCACGTTCATATCTTTCACACTTGTTTTACGGAAGTTTCAGTACTTGTGGACTCCGACGTCCTTATATGGCCTCTTCTGTTTTAGAATTGTCGGTTTTTACGTGGACTCCGATGTCCTTAATTTGGTTTATTTTCAATGTTGAATCTTACGGAAGTTTCATTCTTTGCGGACTCCGACGTCCTTCTGATTTGTAGGCCTTTTTACCTGTTAGAGCCTAGGATTTACAGGGTTTGTTTTTGCGTCGTAACCCTTAGTCACACGCTATTTTTCCTTTGTAATTCAAAACGTACTCACTGAAATCTGCGTTCCTTCCTCTTGTCCTCGGTTCCCCGTCAGTCGTCAGATCCAGCCAGGGTGCAGAAAAAGCAGCTCCTCAATGGGAGATGTGGGTGCCATGGTCTTCTGGTTTTACTCACCAGGCTGGAATCGTCAGACGTGTTGGGATCCGGCTCGAAGGACCAAAGAGATGTCAGGTGCAAACACTGTTGACATCTACTAATCAGACAAGAAGCAAGGAATGAATCAGAGACGGAGTTCAATTTAGCTCATGAGGAGACACGTGTTTTGGGCTGTACTCTAGTTACAGATCCAAACTACGTTCTAAAGAAAAGCCCGTGCGCCTCCTCCATTTATTAGGAAAATGGCCCTATTACATCACGGTGACTGAGGGAAGGGGGTAATCTCGACAACTCCAGTAAGACACAATATATGATAATACAAAAATGCAAATATGTTGACTCTTGGTGATATCGCCCAGTCTCTTCTCTGCTTTGTCTGGTCTTGGAACCAAATATTCGGCCTTGGCTGCCAGCAGGCCGAGTCTGCACACAACACTGATAACGAGGCTAGCAATCTTTTGGATTGCTAGCTATGCACAAATTGACAATACTTTATAGTATGGCCCTTAAGCATAAAGTTATGATGATAATATATACATAATTATTCTAACACAAATATACTTCATCATTTTTGTCCTCGATTTTATGTCTCCTTAGCGCACGTTTTCCTCAATTTTTCACAATGTTCAGTTCATGAGTCTGCAGGCGATCATTTGCTTGTCACAGTGTACTCTACTACTTTTAACTAGTTTCCGGCTTTTTTTCTGCCTGCGTGAAAAGAAAACATGACAAAATTGTTGTTTCTTTCCTATGTTACACAGCTGGTGACTCTTCGAGGTTCCATCTTGGAGGACGGGGTGTCGTCGACGGGGAGGCACGGCACGGTGCGTGGCCTGCCCCTAAAAGAGGTCCTGGAGCAGGTGGTCCCTGAACTCAACGTGTCCTGCTTGCGACTTGCACTCGGCGTGCCCAAGGTCACTGAGCAGCTCCTCAAACTGGACGAGCAAGGGGTTAGTACAAGCGAAATACTCCTGATTTACTAAGATCCAAACACCACACGGTAAAAAGCACGTGCAATGTATAAAATAGCGTGTACTATTAGTGGGCGTGTTGCGTGCGATTTAGTAAGACTGCGTGTGCAATTGAAAAGTGGAGCAGACGGCCTTATTTAAATATTTAAGTATTTTCCGGACCATAGGCCGCACCGCCGATGAATGGTCTATTTTTGATCTTTTTTCATATATAAGGCGCACTGGATTATATGGTGCATTATAGAGGTCATATATTATTATTTTTTTTCTAAATGTAAAAGACTTCCTTGTGGTCTACATAACATGTACCGGTAATGGTGGTTCTTTGCTGAAAATGTTGCATAGATGATGTTTTACAGATCATCTTCAAGTCACTTTCTGACAGTCGCTTCAGGATGCGCCGTTTTGTGGGTGGTCTTATTTACGTGCCTCACCTTCGACAGCGTCTTCTCCCCGTCATCTTTGTTGTAGCAGTGTAGCGTGCAAGGACGGGAGTGGAAGAAGTGTCAAAAGATGGAGTTAACTGTTTTAATGACATTCACACTTTACTTCAATCAATAACGGAGCAGCATCTCCTTATCCGCCGGAAATGTGTCCCGTGAAAAACCGTTTGACTGGAACTCTAATAACTAAAGTTCCTTGGGTGAATAATATAAACTCACTACACCGGTATGTTTTAGCGCTTTCATGGTGAGTTTACTGACAGATATAAGTAAGAACTTTACACTACTTTATATTAGAAATGGCAACAGTGGAGGATGAATGTCACATAACAAGAAGATAGAGAAAGAGAAGAAGCTTATCGACTACGGTGTCAGCACGGACTACAACGGCGGACGTGCGCAAACTTTCAGGACTTATGCAGATCTCAAATACAGATCAGCAGGTACCAGAAGGTAAGAAACGTTGCTTTTGCATAATATTGCGAAACAAAACGCCAGATAATATGTCTTAACTTATACACACACCATAATAATACTCCTATGTTGAAGCACTACAATCCATCAAGCGGTGCGGCTTCATAGCTTACCAAAGTCGTACTAAAACATTTTGATAGATTTTTGAGCGTCGTGTGTAATGTTCTATATTTTCAATGGAACATATAAAATGTTGGTGTTGTTTACTTGAGTCATATTGCCATCATAGTGCAGTCAACACATATCTCTTATGTTTGACTGCCATCTACCGGTCACACTTATCATTTCACCATGTACCAAATAAAATAGCTTTGAGGTGGGTAAGCTCAACCAAACGTATTCCTTACATTAGGCGCACCGGGTTATAAGGCGCACTGTCGAGTTTTGAGGGGAACAAAGAGGATTTTAAGTGTGCCTTATAGTCCGGAAAATACGGTACATCACCACGGAGACGCTCTCATTTCCTGCACATTCATGTTATCATGCGTCTACCTGTGGCGTTTTGCTATGTTTTCAAACAAGCAGGAGACATGTACCACTTTTTACTGGCATTTTAGGAGTCCTGCAGTGCATCTTTTTTTTTTTTTTACCACCGAAGGTGCGCACATTAGTGAGTGGCTGCACATTACTTCGCTCAAGACAAAAAAAATGCATACTTTTAAGTTTTTGTTTTTTTTCCATAAAATAAATATTTTAATAATATTTATTCTAAGTGAAAAAACGAACGCCATTAAACAAATACCAAAGGACACCGAAACGCATCATTTCACTTTATTTTAATCAGCCCCTTTAGTACTCTAATAACGCTAAAAAATATATAAAATAATGTTGCTGAATTATATTTCTCACTGCCCAAAATATTGACACACTAGGACGGAGGATTCTTGTTCGTCCATCGTGTGCACTGATCCTGCAGCCATGCGTGGAACTGTCAGTTTGCACGTCCTTCTGACACGTGCTAAATAAAACCCAAAAAATTTCTCACAAAAAAGGTGGTGAGGGGTTGATTATTGCTCAATAATTATATTTGCATCTTCTCCTCCCAGTATTGTGAGCATTTTGATATTCAGCATATATTTTGCTCATTCGTGAATACACGGACACAAAATGGATTGCACGCCTTATTCTGCTGAGTTAACAGACGCTTTGCACACGTTTAGTAGATCACCTTTGGGTGTGCTATCAGGATTCCACGTGTTTTAGCAAACCTTTAGTAAATCAGGCTCTAAATGGCTTGATCCTTTTCTGGGTTAAATGCCGACAGGGCACCTACCCTGGTAGCAAACAAAACAAGACATATTATCTGCTTAGTTTGTATAAAACCTTTATAACTCAAGTGCAAAGTACAATATTGGGCTGAAGTGAAAGGCTGGGCAGCGCTTAAGTGCACATACAATAAAGGCTTAATGTTTAGCCATTTTATCTCTCCTTTTCTATAATGGAAAATGAAGAGCAAGGCTTTTTTTGCAGTCCCTCCTTTATTTATTCACTATGATAAACATAAAAGCCTCTCCACAGAGTACCGTATTTTCCGGACAATAAGCTAAGCTAAGCTAAGCTAAACGTTAGCATGCTAACAGGTGTCATTCGTCAAGTAGCAAAATATTTGATGCTGAGGTGTATACCTGCGAAATTAGCTTAAAAAAAAGAAGCTAAGCGTTAGCATGCTAACCGGTATCATTTGTCAAGTAACAAAATATATGACGCTAAGGTGTATACCTTCAAAATTACACATTAAAAGCCAGCATGATGATGTTAGCATGCTAAAAAAAATGTGTCTAGCGACAAAATATGTACCTAACTCTGAGTTGTGCACCTATTTGTTTGAAATGCTTGCGTGCTAAGCTAAGCTAAATTTTAGCATGCTAACAGGTATCATTCGTCAAGTAGCAAAATATTTGATGCTAAGGTGTACACCTGCAAAATTAGCTTTAAAAAAAAAAAAAAAAGCTAAACGTTAAAAGGTGCACTTCAAATCCTTTTTTTTTTTTTTTTTTTTTTTTTTAAAAACTCGACAGTGCGCCTTATACCCCAGTGCGCCTAATGTAAGGGGACAAGTTTGGTTGAGCTTACCCACCTCGAAGCTATTTTATTTGGTACATGGTATAATGATAAGTGTGACCAGTAGATGGCAGTCACACATAAGAGATACGTGTAGACTGCAATATGACTCAAGTAAACAATGCCAACATTTTAGTACGACTTTGGTAAAGTAAAAAGTCGCACAGCTTGATGGATTGCACTGTGCTTCAACATAGGAGTATTATTGTGGTGTGTGTATAAGGTAAGACATATTATCTGACGTTTTGTTTCGCAATATTATGCAACTTTTCTTACCTTCTGGTACCTGCTGATCTGTATTTGGGATCTGCATAAATCCTGAAAAATTGCGCGCGTCCGCCTTTGTAGTCCGTGCCGACCCCGTAGTCGATAAGCTTCTTCTTTTTCCTCCATCTTCTTGTTATGTGACATTCATCCTCCACTGTTGCTATTTCTAATATAAAGTACGGTATCTTTCGGAGTATAAGTCGCTCCGGAGTATAAGTCGCACCGGCCGAAAGTGCATAATAAAGAAGGAAAAAAAACATGTATAAGTCGCACTGGAGTATAAGTCGCATTTTTGGGGGAAATTTATTTGATAAAACCCAACACCAATAATAGACATTTGAAAGGCAATTTAAAATAAATAAAGAACAGTGAACAACAGGCTGAATAAGTGTAATTTATATGAGGCATAAATAACCAACTGAGAACGTGCCTGGTATGTTAACGTAACATATTATGGTAAGAGTCATTCAAATAACTATAACATATAGAACATGCTATACGTTTACCAAACAATCTGTCACTCCTAATCGCTAAATCCCATAAAATCTTATACGTCTAGTCTCTTACGTGAATAAGCTAAATAATATTATTTGATATTTTACGGTAATGTGTTAATAATTTCACACATAAGTCGCTCCTGAGTATAAATCGCACCACCGGCCAAACTATGAAAAAAACTGCGACTTATAGTCCGAAAAATACGGTAGTGTAAAGTTCTTACTTACCGTATTTTCCGCACTATAAGCCGCCCCGGGTTATTAGCCGCACCTTCAATGAATGGCATATTTCAAAACTTTGTTCACCTATAAGCCGCCCCGGGTTATAAGCCGTGCCTACGCTGCGCTAAAGGGAATGTCAAAAAAACAGTCAGATAGGTCAGTCAAACTTTAATAATATATTACAAACCAGCGTTCTAACAACTCTGTTCACCCCCAAAATGTAATGTGCAAATGTGCAATCACAAAAATAGTAAAACTCAACGTTGCTCGAACGTTAATGTCACACAACACACAAAATAAACATTTAAAGCTCACTTTCTGAAATTATTCCTCATCCATAAATCCCTCGAATTCTTCTTCAGTGTCTGAATTAAAAAGTTGGGCGAATACGGCATCCAAAATGGCCGGCTCCGTCTCGTCGAAGTCATTAGAGTCAATGTTGCTGTTGTTGTGCAGCAGTTCCGTGAATCCTGCCTTCTGGAAAGCTCGGACCACAGTTGAGACCGATATATTCGCCCAGGCATTTACAATCCACTGGAAGATGTTGGCGTATGTCGTCCGGTGTTGTGCCGGAAAACGCACCCCTGCTTCCTCTACCTACGCACCATTTATGTTCACTTCTCTTGCTGCTGCTCTATTTCCGTGTTCTACTGCGTGACTTATTGCCTTGAGTTTGAATTCTGCGTTGTACGCGTGTCTCTTAATAGGAGCCATTTTGTGGTCTTTACAGATGTAAACACACAAATGAAATGAAACGTAATATCCGCGCGCTTCTTCTTCTATGGGGGCGGGTGGTTGCTTACAGTAGAAGAAGAAGCGCTTCCTCTTCTATGGGGGCGGGTGCTTACCTTGGCGGTTGCTTACCGTAGAAGAAGAAGCGCTTCCTCTTCTACGGGGAAAAAAGATGGCGGCTGTTTACCGTAGTTGCGAGACCTAAACTTTATGAAAATGAATCTTAATATTAATCCATATATAAAGCGCACCGGGTTATAAGCCGCACTGTCAGCTTTTGAGAAAATTTGTGGTTTTTAGGTGCGGCTAATAGTGCGGAAAATACGGTATATCTGTCAGTAAACTCGCCATGAAAGCGCTAAAACATACCGGTGTAGTGAGTTTTAATTATTCACCCAAGGAACATTTGTTATTAGAGAGTTCCGATCGGACGTTTTTTCACGGGACACATTTCCGGTGTTGTTGTTTCCGGATGAGGAGATGCTGCTCCATTATTGATTGAAGTAAAGTGTGAATGTCATTAAAACAGTTAGCGGCATCTTTTGACACTTCTTCTTTGACCAAAGAACCACCATTACATGTTATGTAGAGCAGTGTTTTTCAGCCTTTTTTGAGCCGAGGCACATTTTTTGCGTTGAAAAAATGCGGAACGAAACTCAGTTGACAGTAAAAAGTCATTGTCGCAATTGTTGGATATGACTTTAAAGCATAACCAAGCATGCATCAATATAGCTCTTGTCTCAAAGTAGGTGTACTGTCACCACCTGTCACATCACACCCTGACTTATTTGGACTTTTTTGGTGTTTTAGTTATTGTCTTGCGCTCCTATTTTGCTGTCTTTTTCTCTTTTTTTGGTATTTTCCTGTAGCAGTTTCATGTCTTTGAGCGATATTTCCCGCATCTACTTTGTTTTAGCAATCAAGAATGTTTTAGCAATCAAGAATATTTCAGTTGTTTTTATCCTTCTTTGTGGGGACATTGTTGATTGTCATGTCATGTTCGGATGTACATTGTGGACGCCGTCTTTGCTCCACAGTAAGTCTTTGCTGTCGTCCAGCATTCTGTTTTTGTTTACTTTGCAGCCAGTTCAGTTTTAGTTTCGTTCTGCATAGCCTTCCCTAAGCTTCAATGCCTTTTCTTAGGGGCACTCACCTTTTGTTTACTTTTGGTTTAAACATTAGATACCTTTTTACCTGCACGCTGCCTCCCGCTGTCGTCTGCGTATTGGGACCACGACAAACCATCCTCGTCTCACACGTGTTCCTGACATCTACAAAGCAATTAGCTACCGACTGCCACCTACTGATATGAAAGAGTATTACACGGTAACGCTGCCGAGCTCCAGACAGCACCGACACTCAAAAAAAGGCACATTATTTGCAGACTATAATTACTGGTTTGCAAAAAATATTTTTAACTAGGGATGTCCGATAATGGCTTTTTGCCGATACCTGATATTCCGATATTGTCCAACTCTTTAATTACCGATACCGATATCAACCGATTTGTGGAATTAACACATTATTATGCCTAATTTGGACAACCAGATATGGTGAAGATAAGGTCCTTTTTAAAAAAAAAAAAAAAAAAAAAGGAAAATAAATTAATAACATTTTCTTGAATAAAAAAGAAAGTAAAACAATATAAAAACAGTTACATAGAAACTAGTAATTAATGAAAATTTGTAAAATTAACTGTTAAAGGTTAGTACTATTAATGGACCAGCAGCACGCACAATCATGTGTGCTTACGGACTGTATCCCTTGCAGACTGTATTGATATATATTGATATATAATGTAGGAACCAGAATATTAATAACAGAAAGAAACAACCCTTTTGTGTGAATGAGTGTAAATGTGGGAGGGGTTTTTTGGGGGGTTGGTGCACTAATTGTAAGTGTATCTTGTGTTTTTTATGTTGATTTAATAAAAAAATAAAATAAAAAATAAATTAACCGATACCGATAATTAAAAAAAACGATACCGATAATTTCCGATATTACGTTTTAAAGCATTTATCGGCCGATAATATCGGACATCTCTATTTTTAACCCAAATAGGTGAAATTAGATAATCTCCCACGGCACACCAGACTGTATCTCACGGCACACTTGTGTGCCGCGGCACAGTGGTTGAAAAACACGGATGTAGACCACAAGGAAGTCTTTTACATTTAGAAAATAATCATAATAATATGACTCTTTTAATATGCCCTATAATCCGGTGCGCCTTATTAATGAAAAAAGATCAAAAATAGACCATTCATCGGCAGTGCGCCTTATAATCCGGTCCGCCTTATGGCCTGGAAAACACAGTAGTTGCTTATATTTATGAATTGTATTTGTTTCATGCTTCAGTATTGATATTGTCTCCGTGTGCCCTCACAGTTAAGTCAGAAGCACAAGGTGGGTGTTCTGCTGTGCCGCGCAGGCCAAAGCACTGAGGAGGAGATGTACAACAACGAGGACGCGTCGCCCGCCTTCTCAGCGTTTCTGGAGCTATTAGGCGAGCAAGTCCTCCTCAAGGGCTTCACCAAATACGCCGCACAGCTCGACATAAAAAGTAAGAACATCTCAAGATAAAAGGATAGAAATATTTTTGTGTGTTACAGTTCAACTTACGAAATTGAAATTGCTTTGTGTTACCGTAGCTGACTCGACAGGCACCCACTCCCTGTACACTGCCTACCAAGGCTACGAAGTCATGTTTCACATCTCCACCATGCTGCCATACATGCCAAACAACCCCCAGCAGGTAAGAATGCCTCAAAGCTGTTTACTAAATGTCAAGGGACTCAAAATTTTCCAAAGTCTAATGCGTTGCAGCAATGACCTGCATGTGTCTGTCCTGCGTGTAGGAACACATTCAGTGTGTGGGTGTTGTTTGCATGAGTGTTTAAATGACGGACTCACACGGAGGGAAGTATTGAATGTGGTACAGAGAAGCGATGTGTTCTTCCTGAATTGCTGCAACATCTCATTTGCACTTTCATTACTTCTGCAATGTAAGATATTAACAACAACAATATATGTGCCTGTCGTTTATCCAACACTTCACATTAGGGCTGGGCGATATGGCCTTTTATTAATATCCCGATATTTTTAGGCCATGTCACGATACACCATATATATCTGGATATTTTGCCTTAGCCTTGAATGAACACTTGATGCATATAATCACAGCAGTATGATGATTCTATGTGTCTACATTAAAACATTCTTCTTCATACTGCATTAATATATGCTCATTTTAAACTTTCATGCAGAGAGGGAAATCACAACCAAAAGTGTATTTATTAAACAGTTATTAAGCAGTGGCGCAAACATTCATGTCATTTCAAAACAGAAAGTGCAAGATTGTCAGAGACATTTTAAAACAAGCTATTAGTGCACTTGTGTGCATGATGTCACTAAGATGACATATCAAAACAACACTAAATTAAAGTGCACTTTTTGTACGGAATGCCACTACAATAGTTTAAAACAAATAAAGTGTTTGTGCATGATGTCACACAAGATATTTCAATAACTGTCAAATAAAAATGAGCTGCATAATAGGAAATCAAATAGTGTATGTCCTTCGCTATGTGGTAGACGTTATCTCCTTCTGTTGTTGACTATTTTTTTCATACGGTGTTGATGTGGAAATGGTTGCTTGGGCATTTTGTGGGTGTGGCACCGAACGGAGATGTTGACATGCGGAGTTTCAAGCGCTCTTCATTCTCTAGCGGGTGACTTTTCAAATGATGCTACAAATTAGTAGTGCTGCTCTTTTTTGTAGCAACGCTTTTGCCGCATACTTGACATATTACGGTTGTCTGTTCAACATCTTCCCGCTTGAAGCCAAACCACCGCCAGACGATAGACCCCGTGCTGTTTTTCTTGGGAATTAATTCTTCCTTAATTTGTTACCAGGTTCGCACCTTCTCTCTCTTGTATTACCACTCGCACCGCACCGCTAGCATCACAGCTAACTTTACCCATGCCGCTACCTCTCTGCTACGCGAGAGCGTATGACGTGACGTATGTAAAAAGGTGCGCTTGTTTTATGTCTCTGTGAGAAGGAGAGACAAGAAAGAGTGAGAAAAGCCTGTAGTGTAATGCCCGCAGCTAAAAGCAACTGCGTGAGAATGTATACTCCAATATCACGATATAGTAATTTTCTATATCGCACAGAGACAAACCCGCGATTAATCGAGTATATTCCATATATCGCCCAGCCCTACTTCACATCAATGTACAGTACAGGCCAAAAGTTTGGACACATCTTCTCATTCAATGTGTTTTCTTTATTTTCATGACTATTTACATTGTAGATTGTCACATCAAAACTATGAATGAACACATGTGGAGTTATGTACTTAACTAAAACAAAAGGTGAAATAACTGAAAACATATTTTATATTCTAGTTTCTTCAAAATAGCCACCCTTTGCTCTGATTCCTTCTTATGAATTATGTATTTGATTATTGAAAATATTTTTATGGACACTGTAAAAAAGTAAACATTTTTAGATTTTACAGGAGAAAATGGCAACTCATTCCTCAGAATTTTACTGTGAAATAGACAATGTTTTTACAACATGCAGTATTACGGTAAATGGAAAAACAATTAACACTTTTTTAATTCTGCCATCTGAGCTGCCAGATTTTACCGTCATTTTTCGTTTTCCGTTTGCGGTAATACACCTTAAAAACAACAACAACAACAACAACTGGCAACTCAAACGACAGACTTTTATCGTAAAAAGACAGCGGGTTTTTCTTACCAATTTCCAGTTGTATGTTGTAAAGGCCACCGTACATTTTACCGTAAAATCTATTTACATGTTTACAGTGTACAATTGGATGGATAACTTGATTTGTAATCAGAAGTCAAGCAGATACTTAAGTACTTTTATTTTGACAAAAATGTGTTCCAATATCGGATACTGTTAAAGTTTAAAATGTATGCAATTTCATGCAGTGCATACATTTGTTTCTGTCCAAATTAAAAAAAAAAAAAAAAAAAGAATAAATTATAAAGAAAAATAAGGTTGTTTATTGACGCATATTATTTGCAGGCGTTTGTGGGCCATATAAAATGATGTGACACCTGTGGCTTAAACTCTCAGTATTTGTATAACTGATCAATTCAGACATGCCTCTGTTTAATGACAAATTACCACAAAATAGCACAAAGACAATGGCCATACTGTTTGAGTGGCAGATTACTTCTGAATTAAATGACAATTTAAATGTTCACACTCATAAATAAAACACAAAATCCTCTCTTTTTGTCAAAGTAGCTCGAACAGTCCTAAAAAAAAAAAAAAAAAAATTAAAGAAAGAAATGCATACTGAGATTCAAGATGCAGATAAAACATTTTTTGTTGTTGATTTTGTTATGCAAAATGTTAGTCATACCAACATTTTGTTAATATTCAGGCAAAACAACCTCATTTGTTTGGGTTGAAATATCATTTAAAAATAAACGTTACACAAAGGATTAGCTCTTGGAGTTTTTGTTTTTTTTCAAAGTTCTCAGAAGAAAGAAGGTTGTAGACCCCTGCTTTAGAGACATGTATTACTGTTATATCATCCTTAAAAAAGTCAATTTAGCATAATAAGAGACACAATATTAGGCTTGTGAATTGACTTGTGAATAGATATTACTTGAACCCGACAGAAGGAGTTATAGGACTTCATACAGCACTGCATGTACAGTTGTCACTAAGGAGATTGTCCTATTTTCATAATTCTACTTTTGTTTTGTTTTTGTGTGTTTCTTTTTGCTGTGTTATTCTGTCTTTTCCTTTCTGTATCGCAACGACATGGTCTGTCAACAGATTACTGTACAAACATTCATGTATTGAAACACATTTTAAAAGATGAATTTCGGATTTTGAGCGACATACTATACCAGGCCTGGGCAATTATTTTGACCCGGGGGCCAAATTTAGAGAAAAAAATGTGTCTGGGGGCCGGAATTATTTTTAGGAACACTAATACAAAACCTCTCAATAATGTCTGATTGAGTGCTAAAAACGTTATGACAGACCACCATAAAAACGGAATGGAATTTCAAATTTTTTTACTGAATAAAACACCCAGAATGTACATGAAAATAAAGAATGTGGGATTTACAACATTAACTATGAACGATAAAACACTGAATATTGACAACATATGAATGTCACACCCCCTCTCCATCCACATATTTTACAATCAATAAAAATGCAACAAACACAGCAAAATATGAACGCCAAGGGTAACAAAAACAAAACACCTACTATCTGATGCATCTGATACATCACTAAGCTTTAGAACTTTGTTGTAAATATCTATTTCCGGATCTGTCCCTGACACCCGCATTTCAGGCTCTGGAAATACTGGAAACGCCCCCCACCCACACTGCTTGGTGCCTCGTCTGACTTGCTGTGACTTAGAGGACCATAGTAACTTATTAGATGACCATAGTAACTAATTAGATGACCATAGTAACTAATTAGATGAACATAGTAACTAGTATATCATGCAAAAGCACAGATTCCAACCATTGAAAGACTTATTATAGTTGAAGACTTACGGTCATTAGAAAGCATCACTGCACATCATAATGGCAGCTACACTTTCCATCTTTAACATCTAAAAAAAATGTTTTGAGAATGTCCGGCGGGCCAGATTGAAAAGCTTAACATGTGGCCCCCGGGCCTTAATTTGCCCAGGTCTGTACTATACTATATGCTATTTGTATGTATTGTTTTGAGAAATGCCCATAAATGTACTTGCAATACCATAAATGGTGCAATACCCCCACCCAGAGGCGTCCACTTTGCAGCTAGACAGTCACGTTCTCAGTCAAACCGCTAGGTGGCAGCATATAACATTGAAAAATGACTGATGCTGTCAAGATGGAATTGAATTAGTGAACTATAAGGATGATACAACAACAAAAAATTTGAAATAAAACATTTAAAGAAAACTAATGTCGCCAACCCAATGGTTATGGTTAAAAAAAAAACAGACACATTATTCAAACTCCAACGTGTGACATCATGCAGGCTGCATTACATAATTGGTACTATTGCACTCCTATCAAGAGACGAAGAGGGGATTGGCAAGCACCACACCACAGCCTGTACGCCGCCGTGCCATGTTATGCACAAAGACACTCACAGACACAAATAGCCCACACAGAATGTGATAAACAAATGACATAAAGAGCTGTTGTGAAGGGACTTCTCCAAGTCCCATCTTCAGTTTTTGTCTCTCTTTCTGAAGTGTCTTGTGCCAGTCACGTCCATGTCAGACATATTTGTTTATTCGTTTATTCCTAACGTACCTTTCTCTCCTCAGCTTCTTAGGAAGAGGCACATTGGGAACGACATTGTCACCATAATCTTCCAGGAGACCGGGGCATTGCCTTTTACCCCGAAGAATATCCGCTCACACTTCCAGCACGTTTTTGTCATAGTCCGTGTGCACAACCCCTGCTCTGAAAACACCTGCTACAGGTAAATGTTTTATTCATAACACCGTATCTGTACCATTTTGTCATTTATTAACAGGTACCGTATTTTCCAGACCATAGGGCGCACTGCCGATGAATGGTCTATTGTTGATCTTTTTTTATGTACAAGGCGCACCGGATTATAGGGCGCATTAAATGAGTCATTATTATTATTTATTTCTAAATGCAAAACACTTCCTTGTGGTCTACATCAGTAGTCCCCAACCACCGGGCCGCGGCCCGGTACCGGTCCGTGGATCGATTGGTATCGGGCCGCACAAGAAATGTAATAAAAAATAAAATAAATTATTATATTTTTTATTAAATCAACTTAAAAAAACACAAGATACACTTACAATTAGTGCACCAACCCAAAAAACCTTCCTCCCTCATTCACACTCATTCGCACAAAAGGGTTGTTTCTTTCTGTTATTAATATTTCTGGTTCCTACATTATATATCAACATAGATCAATACAGTTTGCAGGGATACAGTCCGTAAGCACGCATGATTGTATTTTTTATGCCAAAAAAAATTAAAAAATATTATATCAACCCCCGCCCCCCGGTCCGTGAGACAAATTTTCAAGCGTTAAAAAAAATATCATCTATGCAACTTTTTGACCAAAGAACCACCATTACATGTTATGTAGACCAGTGGTCCCCAACCTTTTTGTAGCGCTTGAAAATTTGTCCCACGGACCGGGGGGCGGGGGTTAATATAATATTTCTTTTTTTTTTTTGGTCATTAAAAAATACAATCATGCGTGCTTACGGACTGTATCCCTGCAGACTGTATTGATATATATTGATATATAATGTAGCAACCAGAATATTAATAACAGAAAGAAACAACCCTTTTGTACGAATGAGTGTAAATGGGGAAGGGAGGTTTTTTGGGTTGGTGCACTAATTGTAAGTGTATCTTGTGTTTTTTATGTTGATTTAATAAAAAATAAAAAAAGATTTGTATTTTTATTTATTTATTTTTTATTTTTTATTTTTTATTTTTTATTTTTTATTTTTTATTTTTTATTTTATTTTTTATTTTTATTTCTTGTGCGGCCCGGTACCAATCGATCCACAGACCGGTACCGGGCCGCGGCCCGGTGGTTGGGGACCACTGATCTAACATAATAGTGTGAGAGTCCAGTCCATAGTGGATCTAACATAATAGTGTGAGAGTCTAGTCCATAGTGGATCTAACATAATAGTGTTAGAGTCCAGTCCATAGTGGATCTAACATAACAGTGTGAGAGTCCAGTCCATAGTGGATCTAACATAATAGTGTGAGAGTCCGGTCCATAGTGGATCTAACATAATAGTGTGAGAGTCCAGTCCATAGTGGATCTAACATAATAGTGTGAGAGTCCAGTCCATAGTAGATCTAACATAGTAATGTGAGAGTCCAGTCCATAGTGGGGCCAGCAGGAGATCATCTTGAGTGGAGACAAGTCATCAGCGCAGAGACGTCCTCAACTGATGCACAGATGAGTGATCCACCCCGGGTCCCCACTTTGAACAGCTCGCGTATCATCTGTGGTCACCTTAATAACCTCTCCACACAGGAGAGGGGGGCAGAGCAGAAAAGAGACGGCAGATCAACTGGTCTAAAAGGGGGGTCTATTTACAGGCTAGAGTATACAAATGAGTTTTAAGACGGGACTTCAATGCTTCTACTGAGATAGCATCTCTAACTGTTACCGGGAGGGCATTCCAGAGTACTGGAGCCCGAATAGAAAACGCTCTATAGCCCGCAGACTTTTTTTGGGGCTCTGGGAATCACTAATAAGCCGGAGTTCTTTGAACGCAGATTTCTTGCCGGGACATATGGTACAATACAATCAGCAAGATAGGATGGAGTTAGACCCTTTAGTATTTTATACCTAAGTAGTAAAACCTTAAAGTCACATCTTAAGTGCAAAGGAAGCCAGTGCAGGTGAGCCAGTATAGGTATATATAGAGGTATATAGTTATATAAAGGTACAGTATAGGTGTAATATGATCAAACTTTCTTGTTCTTGTCAAAAGTCTAGCAGCCGCATTTTGTACCAACTGTAATCTTTTAATGCTAGACATAGGGAGGCCCGAAAATAATATGTTACAGTAATCGAGATGAGACGTAACCAATGTCCATGAAATGCCCATGAATTAATTGAGGCGTTAGAAAGGAGACCGCAATTTAAGGAATGGTACTAAAAAAATTACAATTTATTTACATTCCTCCACCCTCAGTGTTGCTGTGACAAGAATGAAGGATGTGCCTCCTTTTGGCCCACCCATTCCCAGCAGCGTCACCTTCCGTGACCCGGATACTTTTCGACACTTCCTACTGGCCAAAATCATCAACGCAGAAAACGCTGCGCACAAGTCGGAAAAATTCTATACCATGGCGACGAGAACCAGGCAGGGGTACTTGCGTGACCTGGCCGAGAATTGCGTCAGCAGCACCCCCATGGACTCGGCCGGCAAGCTCAACAACCTCATCTCCCTGGCGTCGAAAAAGCGCGAGCGCTCAAAAGCACGGGAAGGGGCCGAGCTCGGGGCCGATGGGGCAGTTGCCTGGAGGGTCCTGGCCCAGGACTTCAGCGGAGGTGGGGCGGAGCTCCCGTGTGCTCTTGGTTTCTCTGCAGAATACGTCCTCCTGGTGGACTGCTCCACCAAAGAGGTGGTGTTCAACTGCTTCTGCGCTGACGTGATTGGCTGGACCGCCGAGCGCTTGGCCTTGAAGATCTTCTATGGGAGAGGAGACCATATTGGTCTGCGGGTGCCCGAGGGCTGTGCCCAGGACATCAGGGAAATGGTACAGAGGTTAAAGGTAAGTCCGGCAATAGTTCTGGAAATGTGTGGAATGCAAATTTCCTGTTCTGCAGAATAAAATACACATACCGTACTCTTCTATTAAAAAAACATTAACGTTCCACAATTGTTTGCTTCCTCTCCGTTTACCAGTCTCTAACAGTTGGATGTGAGACGGTGGACATGACGCTGAGGAGGAACGGACTCGGCCAACTAGGCTTCCACGTGCGCTTGGACGGCACCGTAGCCGAGGTACACCTCTGCCAAAATGTATACTTGTAGGGGGTGGTGGCTGCACATTGCATAGAAGGTGACCAGCACTGTGTTGTTGGCGGTGCTGTGCAGGTCGAGGAATACGGATTTGCCTGGCAGGCGGGGCTAAGGCAGGGCAGTCGCCTGGTTGAGATCTGCAAAGTCGCCGCAGTGACGCTGACCCATGAGCAGATGATTGACCTGCTGAGGACGTCGGTCACGGTCAAAGTCGTTATCATTCCCCCGTATGAAGAAGGGCGACCCCGAAGGTATGTTGAATAAAGTCCATTGCTGAATGCGCATGAGCGGTTTATAGCTTAATTACAAAGGGAGTGCATCACTTGGCTGCTTGTCTGCTGTGTAAAGAATATGGGAAGATGAGCTACATCCACACTGTGGCACAACTTCTCAGGGTAGCATTATTCCGCTGAGTACACCATTCAAACAAGAGTTCAGAGTAGGGCTGGGCGATATATGGAATGTACTCGATATATCGCGGGTTTGTCTCTGTGCGATATAGAAAATGACTATATGGTGATATTGGAGTATACGTTCTCACGCAGTTGCTTTTAGCTGCGGGCATTACACTACATGCTTTTCTCACTCTTTCTTGTCTCTCCTTCTCACAGAGAAATAAAACAAGTGCACCTTCTTACATACGCCACATACTGTCACGTCATACGCCCTCGCCGAGCAGAGAGGTAGCAGAATGGGTAACTTTAGCTGTGGTGCTAGCGGAGGGGTTTTCGATTGATTGAGACTTTTATTAGTAGGTTGCACAGTGAAGTACATATTCCGTACAATTGACCACTAAATGGTAACACCCGAATAAGTTTTTCAACTTGTTTAAGTCGGGGTCCATTGATTCATGATACAGATATATACTATCATATATACTATCATCATAATACAGTCATCACACAAGATAATCATCAGGGTGTATACATTGAATTATTTACATTATTTACAATTCGGGGTGTGGAGGAGGGGGGGTTAGGTTTGGTTGCTAATCAGTCATCAACAATTGAGAACAGAGAAATGGATATTGAAACAGTGTAGGTCTGACTTGGTAGGATATGCACAGCAAGTAGTAGAGAGAGAGAGAGAGAGAGAGAGAGAGAGAGAGAGAGAGAGAGAGAGAGAGAGAGAGAGAGAGATCAGAAGGCATAAGAAAAATATCTGCATTTAATTGTTTACATTTGATTATTAACAATCCGGGGAGGGTGTTAGTTTAGGGTTGAAGTTGCCTGGAGGTGTACTTTTATTGCGGTTTTGAAGGTGCGTGTGGTAATACGAGAGAAAGAAGGTGCGAATCTGGTAACAAATGAAGGAAAAATTAATTCCCAAGAAAAACAGCACGGGGTCCATCGTCTGGCAGTGGTTTGGTTTCAAGCGGGAAGTTGTTGAACAGACAATCATAATATGTCAAGTATGCGGCAAAAGCGTTGTTACAGAAAGTAGCAGCACTGCTAATTTGTAGCATCATTTGAAAAGTCACCCGCTGGAGAATGAAGAGTGCTTGAAACTCCGCATGTCAACATCTCCGTTCGGTGCCACACCCACAAAATGCCGAAGCAACCATTTCCAGATCAACGCCGTATGAAAAAAATAGTCAACAACAGGAGATAACGTCCGCAGTAACCAACCACATAGCGAAGGACATACACTATTTGATTTCCTATTATGCAGCTCATTTTTATTTGACAGTTATTGAGATATGTTGTGTGACATCATGCACAAAAGTGCACTTTATTTGTTTTAAACTATTGTAGTGGCGTTCTGTACAAAAAGTGCACTTTAATTTAGTGTTGTTTTGATATGTCATCTTAGTGACATCATGCACAAAAGTGCACTAATACCGTATTTTCCGCACTATAAGGCACACCGGATTATAAGGCGCACCTTCAATGAATGGCATATTTCAAAACTTTGTTCACATATAAGGCGCACCGGATTATAAGGCGCACCTTCAATGAATGGCATATTTCAAAACTTTGTTCACATATAAGGCGCACCGGATTATAAGGCGCACCTTCAATGAATGGCATATTTCAAAACTTTGTTCACATATAAGGCGCACCTGATTATAAGGCGCACCTATGCATCCATTAGATGGAGCTGCGCTTAAAGGGAATGTCAACAAAACAGTCAGATAGGTCAGTCAAACTTTATTAATAGATTACAAACCAGCGTTCTGACAACTCTGTTCACTCCCAAAATGAATAAACAGCTGATTTACTCGTGTTACGGTGAATCAAACGTGCAATCACAAAATAGTAACACTCAAAATAGTGCAGAGCAGTAACAATATCAATAACTCAATGTTGCTCACACGTTAATGTCACACAACTTAACACACAAAATAAACATTTAAAGCTCACTTTCTGAAGTTATTCCTCATCCACAAATCCCTCAAATTCTTCTTCTTCAGTGTCCGAATTAAAAAGTTGGGCGAATACGGCATCCAAAATGCCCGGCTCTGTCTCGTCGAAGTCATTAATGGAGTCAGTGTCGCTGCTGTTGTCTAGCAGTTCAGTGACAATTCCTGCCTTCCTGAAAGCTCGGCCCACAGTTGAGACTGATATATCAGCCCAGGCATTTACGATCCACTGGCAGATAGTGACGTATGTCGTCCGGCGCTGTCTCCCTGTCTTGGTGAACGTGTGTTCGCCTTCTGTCATCCACTGTTCCCATGCAGTTCGCAGTCTAGCTTTGAATGCCCTGTTGACACCAATATCCAGCGGTTGGAGTTTATTTGTCAATCCAGCCGGAATGATGGCGAGTGTTGAATTAGTGTTCTTCACTTGTTTTTTAAAACCATCTGTGATGTGGGCGCGCATGGAGTCGTAGATCAATAGGGATGGAGCTGTGTGAAAAAACCCTCTATAGAATCTCCTCTCTGGTCAACAAAAGCACCATGACGATTCTGGCGGGAACTCTCGTTCAACCCTTTTTCGATTACGCATGCACCTCCTGGTACCCTAGCACCTCCAGAACCCTCAAATCTAAACTCCAAACATCCCAGAACAAGCTAGTCAGTTTTGGTTTTTTAAAACCATCTGTGATGTGGGCGCGCATGGAGTCGTAGATCAATAGGGATGGAGCTGTGTGAAAAAACCCTCTATAGAATCTCCTCTCTGGTCAACAAAAGCACCATGACGATTCTGGCGGGAACTCTCGTTCAACCCTTTTTCGATTACGCATGCACCTCCTGGTACCCTAGCACCTCCAGAACCCTCAAATCTAAACTCCAAACATCCCAGAACAAGCTAGTCAGATTACTTCTAGACCTCCACCCCAGATCACACCTCACTCCTACCCACTTCTCCAAAGTGGGCCGGCTCAGGGTGGAGGACAGAGTAAAACAACTTGCACTGAGCCTAGTCTATAAAATCCGCTACACCTCCCTGATACCGAAGTACATGTCAAATTACTTCCTTAACGTAAATGACCGCCATAACCACAACAACAGGGGGAGCTCCACTAACCACGTTAAACCCAGATTCCGATCTAACAAAGGTCTTAACTCATTCTCTTTCTATGCCACATCAATGTGGAATGCACTCCCAACAGGTATAAAAGAAAGGGCATCTCTATCCTCCTTCAAAACCGCAATAAAAGTACACCTCCAGGCAGCTACAACCCTAAACTAACACCCTTCCCGGATTGTTAATAATCAAATGTAAACAATCAAATGCAGATACTTTTTCTTATGCCTTCTGATCTCTCTCTCTCTCTCTCTCTCTCTCTCTCTCTCTCTCTCTCTCTCTCTCTCTCTCTCTCTCTCTCTGATGACTGATGACAACAACCAAACCTAACCCCCCCGCCCCCACACCCCGGATTGTAAATAATGTAAATAATTCAATGTGATTATCTTGTGTGATGACTGTATTATGATGATAGTATATATCTGTATCATGAATCGGACCCCGACTTAAACAAGTTGAAAAACTTATTCGGGTGTTACCATTTAGTGGTCAATTGTACGGAATATGTACTTAAAAAAAAGTTAAAGTTAAAGTACCAATGATTGTCACACACACACTCTAGGTGTGGCGAGATTATTCTCTGCATTTGACCCATCACCCTTGATCACCCCTTGGGAGGTGAGGGGAGCAGTGGGGAGCAGTGGGCAGCAGCGGTTGCCGCGCCCGGGAATCATTTTTGGTGATTTAACCCCCAATTCCAACCCTTGATGCTGAGTGCCAAGCAGGGAGGTAATGGGTCCCATTTTTATAGTCTTTGGTATGACTCGGCCGGGGTTTGAACTCACAACCTACCGATCTCAGGGCGGACACTCTAACCACTATGCAACCTACTAATAAAAGTCTCAATCAATCAATCAAAAACCCACCCGGTCTCTTCACGTAAATTTCTCTCAACCACTCGCTCATCTTTTCTTCATCCATCCATCCCTTCGAGTTAGCTTTGATGATGACGCCGGCTGGAAAGTTTTCTTTTGGCAAGGTTTTCCTTTT
The DNA here is from genome assembly GCF_033978685.3 of Nerophis lumbriciformis. Lineage (NCBI taxonomy): Eukaryota > Metazoa > Chordata > Actinopteri > Syngnathiformes > Syngnathidae > Nerophis > Nerophis lumbriciformis. The sequence goes on along the minus strand of NC_084564.2, from coordinate 30,048,821 downwards.
GAATATAACCATGGGTGGAAGTTTCTGGCCATTAGCCTGGCAAGCTAGAACTACAGTGAAGGACGACTTCTCATTCCCTTTGGTGCGAATATTTACCGTACGTGCTCCCGTTTTATCCACAGTGCGGTTCACAGGAATATCAAAGGTGAGTGGAACCTCGTCCATGTTGATGATGTGCTCTGGCCGGATCTTTTTTTCAGTAATCTTGTTTTTGCAATATGCGCGGGAAGTAGCCAACTTTTCTTGGAAGTCTTTTGGCAGTTGCTGTGAAACAGTAGTTCGTATGCGGATGGAGAGATTACGTCTTTTCATAAACCGGAAGCACCAAGAAGCACCGCCTTTAAAATCATCCATGTTAAGTTCGCTTGCTAGCGCTGTTGCCTTCATTCGAATAGTGATGGTACTGACACTTCTACTTGCTGTTCTCTGTTCAACAACCCACTGTTCGAGTTTGTCCTCCAACTGTTGCCATCTTGCTTTGTTCCCTCGGAAACTCTGTTTTGTCTTCTTTACTTGGCGCAGATCATCTTGTTGCTTCCTCCACTTACGTACCATTGATTCGTTTATGTTATATTCTCTTGCTGCTGCTCTATTCCCGTGTTCTACTGCGTGACTGATTGCCTTCGCAGGAGCCATTTTTGGGTCTTTACAGAAACACACAAATGGAAATGAAACGTCATATCCCAGCATGCACCGCACGCTTCTTCTTCTACGGGGGCTGCTGCTTACCACATACTTGCCAACCTTGAGACCTCCGATTTCGGGTGGGGTGGGCGTGGTCGGGGGTGGGGCGGGGGCGTGGTTAGGGGGCGTGGTTAAGAGGGGAGGAGTATATTTACAGCTAGAATTCACCAAGAAATGTGCTTTATAAATAAAGTTGATTTGATTTGATTTGAAGTCAAGTATTTCATACATATATATATATATATATATATATATATCTAAGAAATACTTGACTTTCAGTGAATTCTAGCTATATATATATATATATATATATATATATATATATATATATATATATATATATATATATATATATTTTATTATATATATATATATATATATATATATATATATGTATATATAAATAAAAGAAATACTTGAATTTCAGTGTTCATTTATTTACACATATACACACACATAACACTCATCTACTCATTGTTGAGTTAAGGGTTGAATTGTCCATCCTTGTTCTATTCTCTGTCACTATTTTTCGAACCATGCTGAACACCCTCTATGATGGTGCATTGATGTGTGGCACGCACAAAAGTGCTTTCATCAAATGCATTAGAGACTGGAATCTTCCATCTCTCCCTAGCATGGCCCAAAACCGGTCAATCTTTGCTTCCTGAGGAAGATCTTCAGTGCCAAGCACTTGGTAGTCCACTACTTCTTCCCGGAGGCTATCCAGGTCCAATCACAGCTGCGGCTTGGAACTTACAAGCTGTTATGAGAGTAGCGTATGTGTGTGTGTGGCCCTTTAATTGGGGAGCATGTGAGGTGAGTGACGTCAGTGAGTGTGTGGGCGAGAGAAGAGAGGGAGCGGTAGCGTCAGTGCGGGCGGAGACTAGTTTGTTTTGTGTTGGATTGGTTGTGTGCAAGCAATCAATAAAGCAAGATTTGCAACTAATCGCCGGACTCAGGCAGGAAAGGTGCAACAAAGCGTATTTCTTCATCTTACTCGTCGTCGGCGTCGCCATGGCTGTATCTTCCTCGTTCTTCTGCTTCGTCTCCTTGTTGTGTGCGCAGTTGTGCACTGCACTCTCTAAAAGCCGTATATGTTATTGATGTTATAGATGGCAGTATTGTCCTGTTTAAGAGTGTCACAACATTGCTGTTTACGGCAGACAAACTGCTTTACGGTAGAATAAAACATGACTGCTGTTGTTGTGTGTTGTTACCGCGCTGGGAGGACGTTAATGAAACTGCCTAACAATAAACCCACAAAAGAAACCAAGAACTCGCCCTCGATCATTCTACAGTTATAATGTGATTGGGCAGGCACACTGTTTATATCGTAGGAAAGCGGACTCAGGTCCGTATGGAGCTGGAGGGGGCGTGGCCTCCAGCTCCGCCTGAATTTCGGGAGATTTTCGGGATAAAATTTGTCCCGGGAGGTTTTCGGGAGAGGCGCTGAATTTCGGGAGTCTCCCGGAAAATCCGGGAGGGTTGGCAAGTATGGCTTACCATAGAAGAAGAACTTCTTCTTCTACGGGGGAAAATGAAGTTGGCGGCTGCTTACCGTAGTTGCGAGACATAAACTTTATGAAAATAAATTTTAGGTTTGTTGTGGTTCAATATTGGTCCATATATAAGGCACACCGGATCATAAGGCGCATTGTCAGCTTTTGAGAACATTTTTTGTTTTTAGGTGCGCCTTATAGTGCGGAACATACGGTAGCTTGTTTTAAAATGTCTTTGACAATCTTGCACTTTCGGTTTCGAAATGACATGAATGTTTGTGCCACTGCTTAATAACTGTTTAATAAATACAGTTTTGGTAAATTGACTTATCGTATTTTTCGGACTATAAGTCGCAGTTTTTTTCACAGTTTGGCCAGGCTCCAGTGCAACTTATATATGTTTTTTTCCTTCTTTATTATGCATTTTCGGCAGGTGCGACTTATACTCCGGTGCGACTTATACTCCGAAAAATACAGCAGTTGTGATTTCCCTCTCTGCCTGAAAGTTTAAAATGAGCATATATTAATGCAGTATGAAGAAGAATGTTTTAATGTAGACACATAGAATCATCATACTGCTGTGATTATATGCATCAAGTGTTATTCAAGGCTAAGGCAAAATATCCAGATATATATGGTGTATCGTGACATGGCCTAAAAATATAGAGATATTAATAAAAGACCATATCGCCCAACCCTAGTTCAGAGATTGTTTTTTTTCTTTGTTGCTGTTTCGTTTTTTTTAAATTGAAATTATTTACCCACAAAACATATTTTAAAGGTCACCGATTGTGCCAAATTCACTTTTTGACACCAATCAGTATCGGACAATTTTCATGAAAAAATATGTGATCGCCATTGCCGAGTTTAATGTGTGTGCAGCCACTCCCTTAAACAAATAATAATCACCCCCATTGCGGCAAATATACTTTATTTGTATCTTAAGTACCATTATTACTGCTATTATTAAGCCATTAATAAGAGTCTAGAACAGGGGTGCCCACACTTTTTCTGCAGGCGAGCTACTTTTCAATTGATGAAATCGAGGCGATCTACCTCATTCATATATATCATTTATATTTATTTATGAAAGAGAGGTTTTTGTTAACAATTTTTTGACTGATTGATTGATTGAAACTTTTATTAGTAGATTGCACAATACAGTACATATTCCGTACAATTGACCACTAAATGTTAACACCCAAATAACTTTAATCAATTCATGGTTAGGGATGTCCCGATCCAGGTTTTTGCACTTCCGATCCGATACCGATATTGTTTTTGCATTTCCGATCCGATACCGATACTGGCCTATCCGAGCATGTATTAAAGTTTAAAGTTATTTAGCCTACTTAGTTGTCAGAATCATGTTGGAAAGGGTTTTAGTACTCTTGATAACAACTAGCCAGCTGAATTAGGGGAGTTTGAATAATACACAATGGTTGGTAACAAGAAACTGACCTGTTTATTCAAGGATAAACACAAAATAGACAAAATTATACATGACAAACAGAAATGGCATCATTGAACTAGGGCTGGGCGATATGGCCTTTTTTTAATATTGCGATATTTTAAGGCCATATTGCGATACACAATATATATCTCGATATTTTGCCTTAGCCTTGAATGAACACTTGATGCATATAATCACAACAGTATGATGATTCTATGTGTTTTTATTGATTGATTGAGACTTTTATTAGTAGGTTGCACAGTGAAGTACATATTCCGTACAATTGACCACTAAATGGTAACACCCGAATAAGTTTTTCAACTTGTTTAAGACGGGGTCCACTTAAATTGATTCATGATAGTTCAATCCCCACCTAGTGCCAACCTCGTCATGTCCGTTGTGTCCTGAGTAAGACACTTCACCCTTGCTCCTGATGGGTGCTGGTTAGCGCCTTGCATGGCAGCTCCCTCCATCAGTGTGTGAATGTGTGTGTGAATGGGTAAATGTGGAAGTAGTGTCAAAGCGCTTTGAGTACCTTGAAGGTAGAAAAGCGCTATACAAGTACAACCCATTTATCATTTATATATACTATTTTGATGGTGTGGAGTCTGGACGTGTGGCACCGAATGGAGATAAGCGTCTCGACAGACGTCACAATATTTGAACAATGATGACGAAAACTGTTGTCTCTGTCGTGTCCGTGTGTCGAAAATTGTTATGCGCTTATTTTTTTATTTGATTTTGTGCGTGGCAAAGATTTGCCGTGCGCAGAGGACGCTTGAGCAGGCGCGCACCTTAGCAGCTGCGCTAGCATCACAGCTAACGTTAGCCATGCCGCTACCTCGCTCTCTGCTGGGAGAGGACGTATACGTATGTGACGTGACAGTATGTGACGTGACAGTATGTGACGTATGACGTGACAGTATGTGACGTGTGTAAGAAGGTGCGCTCGCTGTCTGTGAGAGGGAGACACAGGAAAGAGTGAGAAGAGCCTGTCGTGTAATGCCAGCAGCTAAAAGCAACTGCGTGAGAATTGTGGATGTGTTGAAGGTGTGCTGGAAAATGCGGAACGGAAATTACGGAGCAGCAGAAAAGTGGAATGTATTATTTAAATAGGTGCGTTGGAAAACACGGACCGGGTTTTTTTTTAAAACTGGATCTGGATCGGCATTTTCCCATGCCTTGCCGACACGCAATTTTTGGCAAATATCGGCAGCCGATCCGATCCAAATATCGGATCGGGACATCCCTATTCATGGTACAAATATATAATATCATCATAATACAGTCATCACACAAGTTAATCATCAGAGTATATGTATTGAATTATTTACATTATTTACAATCCGGGGGATGGGATGTGGAGGGGTTTGGGGTGGGGGGGTTAGGTTTACAATTATGTCATCTGAGAAATGGACATTGAAACAGTGTAGGTCTCACTTGGTAGGATATGTACAGCGAGCAGTGAACATAGTGAGTTCAGAAAGCATAGGAACAAGTATATACATTTGATTATTTACATTTGATTATGATGTGGTATAGAAGGAGACCTTTGTTAGATCGGAATCTGGGTTTGACGTGGTTTGTGGAGCTCCCCCTGGTGTTGTGGTTATGGTGGTGATTTACGTTCTGGAAGTAGTTTGACATGTACTTCGGTATCAGGGAGGTGTAGCGGATTTTATAGACTAGGCTCAGTGCAAGTTGTTTTACTCTGTCCTCCACCCTGAGCAAGCCCACTTTGGAGAAGTGGGTCAGAGTGAGGTGTGATCTGGGGTGGAGGTCTAGAAGTAACCTGACTAGCTTGTTCTGGGATGTTTGGAGTCTAGATTTGAGGGTTTGGAGGTGCTAGGGTACCAGGAGGTACATGTATAGTCGAAAAAGGGTTGAATGAGAGTTCCAGCTAGAATCCTCATGGTGCTTTTGTTGACCAGAGAGGAGATTCTATAGAGAAATCTCATTCGTTGGTTGACCTTTTTGATTACCTTGGTTGCCATTTTATCACAGGAAATATTAGCCTGTAGAATGGAACTTAGGTAAAGGTGTTTAATGATAATACAAGTATGTTTAACATTCCTTTCTTTCATGAAGACAAGAATATAAGTTGGTATGATTGTGATGACTTGCATTAATTGGAATATAATATCTGATTCTGGCAGCTCTGCCATTTTAGTGCTTTTAGATCTTACAGCTGCCTTTGACACAGTCGACCACACAATTCTTTTAGATCGCCTGAGAGACTGTGTGGGTGTCAGGGGGACTGCATTAGAGTGGTTTAGATCCTACCTGTCAGAAAGGTCCTTCTCTGTCAGGCTGGGGGACGCCACTTCTTCTTCTGCTCCGCTTTACTGTGGTGTCCCCCAGAGATCTATTCTAGGCCCCATCCTGTTCGCTCTATATCTCCTCCCTCTTGGAGAGATTTTAAGAGGCATGGAGTGTCTTATCACTTTTATGCAGACGACTGCCAAATTTATATGCCTATTTCAAAAGGCCACGGCCCCCTGACACTCCTTCTCAACTGTCTATGCGACGTCAAGGCTTGGTTAGCCCAGAATTTTTTAATAATGAATGAGGGAAAACCGGAAATTTTAGTGTTTGGTCCGGCCCTCACTGACTTGGGACCATTGCAAAATTATGTGCGTCCCAAAGTCACCAGCCTTGGCGTCACTATAGACAGCGATTTTAAACTTGACAAACAAGTCAATGGCGTTTTAAAATCGTGTTTTTATCATCTTCGTCTTTTAGCAAAGGTAAAACCGTTTTTATCTTTTAACCTTTTTGAACAAGTCGTGCATGCTTTTATTTCAAGTCGCCTGGACTACTGCAATGCACTTTATGCTGGCATTAGCCAAAAAGCTCTCTCCCGGTTGCAGTTAGTCCAGAATGCGGCAGCACGACTTTTAACAGGGGCCAGGAGACGCCAGCATATAACCCCAATCCTTGAGAGTTTGCACTGGCTCCCTGTTCATTTTAGAATTGATTTTAAAACCTTGCTGTTTGTTTTTAAAGCTTTACATGGACTGGCACCTCAGTATATCTCGGACCTCATCCAAACTTACAATCCTGCGCGCGCTCTGAGGTCCGAGAGCCAGCTCCAGCTCGTGGTGTCCAAGACGAGACTTAAAACCAGGGGAGACAGGGCCTTCTCTGTGGTCGGCCCTAAGCTCTGGAACACTCTGCCCCTCCATGTTCGAACTGCTCCCACAGTGGAGTGTTTTAAGTCTCGTCTTAAGACCCACTTTTATTCTCTGGCTTTTAACACTACGTGAGTTGTGTGGTCCTCTGTTGTCCTCTGTGTTTTTAAAATTTTGCTTTTTGCTTTCTATTTACTGTTTTAATTGGTTTTACCCTTTGAAATTGTTTTTAATCATATTTATTTTATATTGTTTTTAATTGTGTTTAATATTGTTGTGCAGCACTTTGGAAACATTTTGTTGTTTAAATGTGCTATATAAATAAAGTGGATTGGATTGGATTGGATTGGAATCACACAGTAGTGATGATAACCTCCACATTTTCAAATAGAGGAGAAAAAAGTCCTCCTTTCTGTCCAATACCAACATGAAAGAGCTTGCTTTTTGTCATCTTGTTTGTCCAGCTTCCATACTCTTTTTTATACACTTTACAAGAAATACATTGGCGGCAAACTCCGTAGCTTGCTAGCTTGTGCGCGCCAGCTTTCTGAGACTCTTATTTTGTTACTGCAGGCAGGATGAAGCAGAGCTTTTATTGTGAAGACAGAAACTGCGCAGTGTTTTGACAGCAGGTACGGCGCGAGAGTCTGTTGAAATAAAAAGTGTTTCTCACCTTCCTGTCGATCGTTTTTTTCTTAATAATGATCTGGCAGCAGCCAGCGTCATCTCACAAGTGACGTTTAAGTGAAGATTGATGATCGCTTATTTTTTGGTCCATTTTTTCAATGCCTGGCCGGCAAGGGATGGACACACCTCCACCACCGACTGGTAGCTCGCGATCGACGTAATGTGCACCCCTGGTCCAGAGAGAGGATAATATAACAACTGTCAGCATTGTCACAGTCTGTACACAACACATAAGAGGAGGGCAGATCGATCCATAGATGATGTTGATACCAAGTTCAGTATCAGTATATGACCGATACTAGAATGATTGGGTCAGTATTTTTATTTTCTTATAATCTTGTTTGTTTTTGTTAATGTTTACAAACGTAGGGGAAAAACAACATATTTAAATGAGTTATAGTAGTTTTTGCTTTTGTTTAGTGATAATGTATTATTGACTTTGTTTTGCTCAAACATATCATAAAAAAGAACTGTCAATAGCACTCACCATGAATAAACTGATCGGTATTTGTATGGGCGGATCTCACTCATGGATGATCAAACTCGGTAGCAGACTGGTACTGGGTTTTCATGACATCATGAATGGATAGCTTTGTTAAAAAAAAAAAAGAAGCTGGCTTTGCTAGACATATTAAAATCAAGCCTTGAATGCTGGAAAGTATCAGTCAGTCACCGTGATGCTGAAATAACTAATCTATAATAAACTGATTGTTAATTATCCCCAGTTCTCCTTCAAGAAAATGTAGTCTGATGCCCAGCCTTCGTTTTTGATACAAAAGCGCAGCTGAGATGGTGAGCAGAATTTTGTGTGGGAGGGTGCAAAAAGAGGAAGCAAGGGAACAGGCAGAAACTAGGATGTGTGCTTCAGTCGTTTCCTAAACCAAGCGGATGAGAAGAGGGAACAATAGCAGAAATCACATTCTTATTAAAAAGTCCAGATGCCATCAGAGTTTATTCTTTGGGTACAGCTGTGACTTAGATCACCGGTGTCAAACTCAAGGCCCGGTGTCCAGACATGGTCCGCCCCGTCATTTTAAGTGGCTCGCAAAAGCCAGGATCTATTATCTAATGATGTAAATATTATTATGTGGGGGGGGCGTGGCCTGCGGGCCTGCCGCGGAACGGGGTGTGCCAGGACCGGCCTCGAAGACAGTGACAGGTGTGTAGATGGCCCAGGTGAGCCTTGTTATCTAATCACCTGTCGCCTTTATTAGCAGCAGCCGGGATGAGACACGTTGTTGGAGCTGGAGAGATACACGGACATGAAACAACAGATTGCTGGAATGCAAAACCCCTGCACTAATTTATGCAAATAAAACAGTGTTGTAACCCTGATCCGGGGTCTCCTGGCAGTGTGTGGTGGTCTGCAGAACCCAGTAGAGGGTATCCTCTACATATATTTTTTTTTTTTCTTTTTAAGTAAAAAGAAATACTCAGATATCTGCTTGCATTATGATTTTAAAACAAGATATATATCAAATTGTACACTGTTAAAAAAAAAAAGGCAGCTCAGTTGCCAGAATTTTACCTTAAAAAAAAAACTATAGTATGTTAAAAATCCGACGATTAAGCTGCAAGCAAACTCTACCTTTATATCGATTTCTTTTTACACTTTACTTAAAAAAAAAAAAAAAAATTGGACACACCTTCTCATTTCAATGCGTTTTCTTTATTTTCATGACTATTTACATTGTAGATTGTCACATCAAAACTATGAATGAACACATGTGGAGTTATGTACTTAACAAAAAAAGGTGAAATAACTGAAAACATGTTTTATATTCGAGTTTCTTCAAAATAGCCACCCTTTGCTCCGATTACTGCCTTGCACACTCTTGGCATTCTCTCCACGAGCTTCAAGAGGTAGTCACCTGAAATGGTTTTCACTTCACAGGTGTCATAGTTTTGATGCCTTCAGTGACAATCTACAATGTAAATAGTCATGAAAATAAAGAAAACGTATTGAAATAAGAAGGTGTGTCCAAATGTTTGGCCTGTACAGTATATATATGTATACATTACTTTAATCAAATGCGTAGGTAATTGTGTAATAATATCATGAAGTGAATTCATACATCTATATTCATTTATTATATACTGTCTGTCAGGCTTGCTCCTGACAGTTTGGTTGTGTTTTAGTTTTTCCTCTGTGTGTGTAGTATTTCCTGTCAGCGCTCTTGTTTTGGTTCTGTTTCCTGTTTGTCTCCCTGAGTGCTGTGTCCCCTCAGCTGTGGCTGATTGGCACCTGGCCACACCTGGTGTCAATCAGCCAGCTGCTATTTATACCTGCCCTACCCTCCAGTCACTGCTGGATTATTGTCATTGTCGCTAATACTTATTTGTCACTACTACCTGTCATAATACTTGTCGTTGTAGCTCTGTCTACTTTTGTTCACTCTGTTCATGTCATAGTTCCTTCGTGTCACAGTAAGTGTTTTTGTTTCTTGTCGACAGTTAGCCTTTTTGCTATTTTAGTTCATAGCCAAGTTTGTTCTCCGCCTTGTGCGCGCCTTTTGTTTGTACCCTTTTGTTTGTTTTTTTGCTATAGTGCTAAATTGAATCATGTTTTCTTGTACCAAGCCTGCCGCCATCTCTGCATCTTGGGGTTCATCACCAACAAACTCTGACACTGTCACAAAGGGCCCTCTGTGATGTGGCCCTCAGTGAAAACTAGTTTGACACCCCTGGCTTCGATAATAATATGTGCAATACTGCAAAGTAGTTGCAGGTTGAGGAAATATCTCTGTGGGACATGTATTTATGTGTGTAAAAGACACTGTTAAATACAGTAATTGTGGTCACATAGTTGGAGGCTGTTTAATGGCAAGAAGCCTTTGACACAAACGCACACACATTGTGGCATTGGTACAGCTGCTAATTAAGAGTCTTGTATTTATTTCACTCTTCCCTTTCCCTCGCTCTCTCTCATATGGTGTTATGTGCCAGGCAAGCTGATTGCATGAGATTCAAAGGCCTTGAATCCACAGGACGTGGGGGGAAGGCGGGCAAAAATAAATAAATAAAAGGGAGTGGGTGTGATTAATTAAAAATGCTTTTCCTGTGCACGAATGAAAAGAGCGAGGGATAAAGGGCTGAGCGTGTGGAAGAGCTCCGAGGAGAACACAACGTGTCTCAACACAGCCGGAGCAAGGCTGAAGAGAGTGGGTGGAATGGAGATTTTGGCGAGAGGAGAGTTGGTATTGTCTGCGCGCGGCTTCAGCTTCGCACGAGACGGACAGATCCGATAGAAGAAATGTGCCGTAGATGCCGATGATCGCTCTCACCTTGCGTGCACGTTTCTGGGGAGTGCCAGCTTTGTGGGAAGAGACCCTCCTCGTGTAGGCACTGCTCTCACCATGCTTGGGGTATGTAATCACTACTTTTTACATGGCAGGATGTGGTTCACATGTTGCAGTGGTAATTCTCTGACGCTTGGTTCCTGTCATTTAATTTCCATGACGCGTATTAGAAGGCTTTATGTGCTCGGATTAACCCCGGTCAAAATGCAGCATGGTGGCTTCAGCCAAATCCCACTGATGTGAATGGCATTGCACTTGTTGTGTGTGAGCTAAATGGAATTTAAATATACGTCATTTAGGAATCATTTGGAACATTTACACAGGACAAAAACGTCCTGTTGTTCATTTTTTTTGTCAGTGTTTGCTGCGTAGAATTTAATTCTCATACATTTGTTTGTCCAAAGCAGGGGTGGCAAACGTACGGCCCGCGGGCCGGATCAGGCCCACGAACAGGTTTTATCCGGCCCGCGAGATGAGTTTGCTAAGTATAAAAATAAGATGACATTTTTGAATGAAAGAAACTGCTGTTTGAAATGTATCCACTGAATGGCGGAGCTATGTGCCCTATGGCGGTATAGCTCGGTTGGTAGAGTGGCCGTGTCGGCAACTTGAGGGTTTGTCAGGTTCAAACACTGATGACATCTATTAAAACAGACGAGAAGCAAAGAATCATGCAGAGACAGAGTTAAATTTTGCTCAATTGAGGAGACACGTTTTTTGGGCTGTATTCTACTTACAGATCCAAACTACGTTCTAAAGTCTAGCCCACGTGATTCCTTTATTTATTTGGGAGGTCCCTGGTTACATCACTGAAGCTGTCGCTGAGGGAAAGGGGTAATCTCGACAGCTCCAGTTAGACACAATATATGATTATACAAGAAATGCAAATGTGTTGACACTGGTGATATCGCCTTGTCTCTGCTCTGTCTGTGTCACGGCGGTGTTCGGCCTTGGCAGTCAGCAGGCCGTTCCTGGACACAGACACTGATACGAGACTGGCTTGCAATCTTTTGGATTGCCAGCTTTGCAAAGACAAAGAAAAATACCACTTCAGCACAATTAATAATAACTATAGCAGCGGCCCTTAAAGGGGAACATTATCACAATTTCAGAATGGTTAAAACCATTAAAAATCAGTTCCCAGTGGCTTATTTTATTTTTCGAAGTTTTTTTCAAAATTTTACCCATCACGCAATATCCCTAAAAAAAGCTTCAAAGTGCCTGATTTTAACCATCGTTATATACACCCGTCCATTTTCCTGTGACGTCACATAGTGATGCCAATACAAACAAACATGGCGGATAGAACAGCAAGGTATAGCGACATTAGCTCGGATTCAGACTCGGATTTCAGCGGCTTAAGCGATTCAACAGATTACGAATGTATTGAAACGGATGGTTGTAGTGTGGAGGCAGGTAGCGAAAACGAAATTGAAGAAGAAACTGAAGCTATTGAGCCATATTGGTTTGAACCGTATGCAAGCGAAAACGACACGAAAGCCAGCGACACGGGAGAAAGCGAGGACGAATTCGGCGATCGCCTTCTAACCAACGATTGGTATGTGTTTGTTTGGCATTAAAGGAAACTAACAACTATGAACTAGGTTTACAGCATATGAAATACATTTGGCAACAACATGCACTTTTTAGAGTGCAGACAGCCCAATTTTCATCAATTAATATATTCTGTAGACATACCCTCATCCGCTCTCTTTTCCTGAAAGCTGATCTGTCCAGTTTAAGGGACGGTGTGAGCCAAGACATCCAGGGGGTTTAGCTCGCTCGTCTGCGGGAACAAACTGCCGCCATTGCTTGCCCTGCTACCGAGGACCTTTGTCCCTGAATAGCTCACACACTCCGGCAGATTCAATGGGGGTCTGGCGGCAGATTTCTTTGACTTTATTGTTGGAAATGCATCTGCTTTGAGTGTCGCAGGATATCCACACATTCTTGCCATCTCTGTCGTAGCATAGCTTTCGTCGGTAAAGTGTGCGGAACAAACGTCCAATTTCTTGCCACTTTCGCATCTTTGGGCCACTGGTGCAACTTGAATCCGTCCCTGTTCGTGTTGTTACACCCTCCGACAACACACCGACGAGGCATGATGTCTCCAAGGTACGGAAAAGAGTCGAAAAAATGGAAAATAACAGAGCTGATTTGACTCAGTGTTTGAGAAAATGGCGGATTGTTGTGACGTCATCGCTCCGAGAAAATTCACCCATTTAGAGTTCGGAAATCGGTTAAAAAAATATATGGTCTTTTTTCTGCAACATCAAGGTATATATTGACGCTTACATAGGTCTGGTGATAATGGTCCCCTTTAAGCATAAGAGTTGTGCGATAATATATACATAATTATTCTAACAGGGTTCCAGGTTTGATCCCCGCTTCCGCCATCCTAGTCACTGCCGCTGTGTCCTTGGGCAAGACACTTTACCCACCTGCTCCCAGTGCCACCCACACTGCTTTAAAAGTAACTTAGATATTGGGTTTCACTATGTAAAAGCGCTTTGAGTCACTAGAGAAAAGCGCTATATAAATATAATTCACTTCACTCCACTGATTAGAGAGAGGGCTGGTGACACATTATCTGGGTACACATTAATGTGCTAAAATAATTTGTATTCCCCTTCAACTTCATGTGTGATTAATGAAATAAGCCCAAGTTTTGTTGTAGATGATGCTGCATATGTGCAGAATAAACCATATGATGTGAGTACATCAGTTGAGGAAAAGGGGTAAAGTACAAGAATAACATCCTGTAATTGGATTTTGATATTATTATTCGGTCCATCTTCTGATAGAGTAAAAATGAACACCAATGGGAGCATTTAAAAACTCTGCCAGACTCGATTCCAACTATTTGATTGATGATGAACATTATTACATCAGTTATTCAGAAAGTACAAATAATGACAAAGGAAGATAGAATACTGTTAACTGAAACATGTAAGTGTAAAAAACCAAACAAATAACAACATTATAATTTCTATATTTTCAGGTTGTGCTTGTTCTATTTAAAAAAATAAAAAATCTGAAGTTGTCTTTATTTTTAAGTTATTATGCAATGATTTTAACCAGTCCGGCCCACTTGGGAATACATTTTCCTTAAAGGCTTAGTGGCCACATGCGTGGACAGCACCTTTTAGCTCTTATTTCCAAAATTGTGTACACTACTGAATTGGGGTCACTTATACTGCCATCTGGTGGTGTCAGAAGAGTATAACATACAATGGAATTTGGAACAAAAAAGTGTAAAAATAAGAATTAGCATGTCACTAAACATGAAGTACACGTTTGTGTACTTATGGACTAAGTACATATCAAAAGATGATTCTTAGTTTTTATTCTGATTAGGGTCCAATAAGCCCAAATAGCAAAGAGAAATAAAACAAAGCATGTAAACAAACAGCTTAAGAGGTTTTAATGTGGCCCCTGAGCTAAAATGAGTTTGACACCCCTGGCGTAGAGCAAACCTTTTTAATTGACTCTATTGACATATTTTTTGTAAATAGTTAACTTACCCGGTACGTTGCATTTATTTTACATTAGAAATAAATATACTTTTTCAAATGCTTTGTCTACTTCAAACTGCTTCTCCATTGTGTAACAAGAGGAACCGTTATTTTTTTATGTTGTACACAAACATCTTTGAGTGATCAGAGTTGACATGTCTGCATATGACTCAGTGAGCAAGGCTAATGTACAGTTTGTTGAGCCAGGAGAAAAGAAATGATTGAAGCATGTAAGGCAGACCATTCGGCAGCTTTTCCATATTTTAATGGATAAATGTACATGTTTTGGTTCTGTCTCGGGGAGCAATCAGGTAGCTTCACTGAGTCTGCTACACAGCAGGACATGTTTCAATCGTTTTGTTTCTCAGATTCAGTGGACGTCGCCCACTTTTTCTTCTCAGCGCTCTCTTTCACGCTCACATTCAGTTCCGGTGTTTGGAGGGCAGGATTTTGTCGATCTCTGTCATGATCCGTGGCCCGGATCATATTTTGTTTAGTTATGTTCTGTTAGTTTTGGACTGGACTCTCACTATTATGTTATATCCACTATTGACTGGACTCTCACAATATTATGTTAGATCCACTATGGACTGGACTCTCACACTATTATGCTAGCTCCACTATGGACTGGACTCTCACACTATTAAGCTAGATCCACTATGGACTGGACTCTCACACTATTATGTTAGATCCACTATGGACTGGACTCTCACACTATTTTGTTAGATCCACTATGGACTGGACTCTCACAATATTATGTTAGATCCACTATGGACTGGACTCTCACACTATTATGTTAGATCCACTTTGGACTGGACTCTCACAATATTATGCTAGATCCACTCGACGTCCATTGCACCGGTCGCCTGGGGGGGGGGTCCCCACATCTGCGGTCCTCTCCAAGGTTTCTCATTGTCCCATTGGGTTGAGTTTTTCCTTGCCCTGATGTGGGATCTGAGCAGAGGATGTTGTTGTGGCTTGTGCAGCCCTTTGAGACACTCGTGATTTAGGGCTGTATAAGTAAACATTGATTGATGATTGATTGACTCCCTTAGTTCCTGTTTTGTGCACCTCTGGGTTTGTTTTGGTTTCCATGGGGATTAATTGGGTTCACCTGCCTCTGGTTAGTAGTCGGCACGCTCACCTGCTGTCGAGCACTAATCAGAGAGCTATTTATTCACGTTGCTCGCCACACTCTGTCTGGCTTCATTGTTTGCATTTGCAACAGTTACGTTGGTATTCTTGTTTCCTAGTTCATGATTCCAGTGCTAAGTGGTTACCTTAGCTTCCCGTGCGATCGGCACGTTTTCCTTTTGCTTCTTTCCTGTTTTTGGTTTAAGCTATGATTTATGAGAAATCACGTTTTCGTCCGGAGTTGTCCGTCTGCATCTCGAGAGAACGAACCCTGCAGTAAGATGCGACCCCGACGTGACACTCTGGCTCTGGACAATTGCTACCAGTGGCAGCAGCGCTTGCAACTTAAATTTCTGCCCACAATTTAAAGCATGAAGAAAAGCAGAGAGACCGTTGGGGTATATTTATGACATTGTAAGACTGACAATGATCCCCTTTGAAGCAGACTAGTTGACACTGCGTCAACTAGTGTACCCTCCTTTTGGCCTCAATGAATCAAATAAGCACAATCGACAAAACTAGCAAAAACATATTTGCTGTTTATTATTATTATTATTATTATTATAGCCCATCCCTAATGTTTGCGTTTTTACTAATATTCATACGAATTATTTGCAATTTAAGCCAGTTAATGCAGCTTCCTAATAATATTGAAGGTTGAAACATAATGACAAATTCATGGGTTGAAGGCAAATGTTTGATCAACAAATTGTGTTTTCATTAATGATTAGAAGTAGGGATGTCCGATAATGGCTTTTTGCCGATATTCCGATATTGTCCAACTCTTTAATTACCGATACCGATATCAACCGATACCGATATCAACTGATATATGCAGTCGTGGAATTAACACATTATTATGCCTAATTTGGACAACCAGGTATGGTGAAGATAAGGTCCTTTTTAAAAAAAATTATAAAATAAGATAAATAAATTAAAAAACATTTCTTGAATAAAAAAGAAAGTAAAACAATATGAAAACAGTTGCATAGAAACTAGTAATTAATGAAAATGAGTAAAATTAACTGTTGAAGGTTAGTACTATTAGTGGACCAGCAGCACGCACAATCATGTGTGCTTACGGACTGTATCCCTTGCAGACTGTATTGATATATAATGTAGGAACCAGAATATTAATAACAAAGAAACAACCCTTTTGTGTGAATGAGTGTGAATGGGGGAGGGAGGTTTTTTTTGGGTTGGTGCACTAATTGTAAGTGTATCTTGTGTTTTTTTATGTTGATTTAATTAAAAAAATAAAATAAACGATACCGATAATAAAAAAAACGATACCGATAATTTCCGATATTACATTTTAACGCATTTATCGGCCGATAATATCGGCAGGCCGATATTATCGGACATCTCCAATTAGAAGTAATGTAAATTATTCTTTATGGTATTTCTACCACTTAGGACTGGGTGATATATATCGAGTTTGCAAGATATAGCAAGATATTTAAAAAAAAAGATAGGAATGAAGAAAATATCGTAATATTGATATAATTTATTTCACGTTAAAATTACCAAACACCGCTTATTTGTTGTGTTCCTTGTTCTCCCCCACTTCCCACTCATGGGCTACTTAACCCCTCCCCTTTCTCCTTCCAAGACGTGCTTGCACGTATAAGAACATCCATGATTGGTTGGTTGATTACTATGATGAGTCACGATTGGTTGAGATTAGGGCAAATCATTAGGGACAGGCCAATCAGAGGCAAGATAGGGCGGGTCATGGAACCAGGAAGGGAAATCACAACAGACCTCCCAAATGATGACGAGAGAGTCGGAGAAAAGAAAGAGGGAATAGTCAAGCGGGCGATTTATAAATTAAAAAAACTAGTGGAAGATGGCAGAGAGATTCTCTTCTTTAGATGTTTCTTTTAACGATGTAGACGACGTCCAGGAAACCCACAATGCGTCTACTTGGCCACATTTGGACAAATGTACGCGTCTGGATAGAACTTTCATTTGGGTTGTTTACCTACTCAGTGGCCTAGTGGTTAGTGTGTCCGCCCTGAGATCGGTAGGTTGTGAGTTCAAACCCCGGCCGAGTCATACCAAAGACTATAAAAATGGGACCCATTGCCTCCCTGCTTGACACTCAGCATCAAGGGTTGGAACTGGGGGTTAAATCACCAAAAATGATACTCGGGCGCGGCCACCGCTGGTGATGGGTCAAATGCAGAGAATAATTTTGCCACACTTAGTGTGTGTGTGTGTGTGTGACAATCATTGGTACTTTAACTTTAACCATTTAAGTCCAAATCAAAACTGTTCTCCAGTTGCCAAGCCGGGCATATTTCGCAGGAGAAATGCTGACAAAAATGTACGCCGAAGTGAGGAAGATTATAACCGCACAATGAAGTCAAGTCACTTACTTGGTGCTGACCTGAACCGTACGTGTTTGACAGTCCATTACATCGTCCACTGGGAATTAAAAAGTGTCTGCCTGCAAATACATTTTTAATCTGAGTTTGATACATTTTGTATTATTTACACAGCTATGTTATTTATTTTACATAGAAAGAATAGTCCATCCATCCATCCATTTTCTACCGCTTATTCCCTTTGGGGTCGCGGGGGGTGCTGGAGCCTATCTCAGCTACAATCGGGCGGAAGGCGGGGTACACCCTGGACAAGTTGCACCTCATCGCAGGGCCAACACAGATAGACAGACAACATTCACACTCACATTCACACACTAGGGACCATTTAGTGTTGCCAATCAACCTATCCCCAGGTGCATGTCTTTGGAGGTGGGAGGAAGCCGGAGTACCCGGAGGGAACCCACGCAGTCACGGGGAGAACATGCAAACTCCACACAGAAAGATCCTGAGCCCGGGATTGAACCCAAGACTACTCAGGACCTTCGTATTGTGAGGCAGATGCACTAACCCCTCTTCCACCGTGCTGCCCAGAAAGAATAGTTATCTATTTTATTTATGTTATGTAATTCT
Organism: Nerophis lumbriciformis; assembly: GCF_033978685.3. NCBI lineage: Eukaryota > Metazoa > Chordata > Actinopteri > Syngnathiformes > Syngnathidae > Nerophis > Nerophis lumbriciformis. The sequence continues at coordinate 30,030,459 of NC_084564.2, read as the reverse complement.
GTGCCACTCAAACAGTTTCTTTTCTGTGCTGTTAATTCTCATCTTGTCTAACTGGCTTAAAAAAAGTGTTTACAGTACACTTGTCATTCACTTCAATTTCAGTGAATCTCGCTCAAAAATGAATATCTTTATATGTATACTTTCACCGGAAAAAATATATCAAAATATATATCGAATATCGAGTTTAAGTAAAAATATATCGAGATAGACTTTTTCGTCCATATCGCCCAGCCCTAATGTCAACTACTCTTTAAGTTATTACTACTACTACTACCACTATGGTACATTTTAGTCTACTTTATACGTTTTGTTTTCGCCCTCTTTTTGTGCCCTTGTGTGCATTATCCTTTCCATCCTTATCCTTTCCATCCTTTGTAACTGAGCTACTGTGTGGAACAATTTCCCTTGTGGATATCAATAAAGTGTGTCTAAGTCATAGTTTTGTCAATAGAATGAGCATGGATACAATCGTGACCTTGCACACACGCAGTATAGAATGTGCAACTACTGTTTGTATAGTTTCGAAAGCTTTCTATACATACATACTTGACCCCCATCTCACAGTAGGCAAGATGCAGTCCTGATGTGCCAATAATCAGATTCCTCACCTTTTTTTTCCTCTGTTGGTGTCAGGGGAGCTCATCAGTGGGTGTCATTATGTGTCTGCTGTGAGCTTGAACTTCTCGTTAGTTAGTTTTAATTGCATGCACTGTACACTGATCTGCTTTAGTTGCAATTCGGGTTTTCAAAGAGGACGCTTGTTACTGTTACTGTCTATCCAGGGGCTGCACAGAAGAGTATGAGATGAAGACCTTGGAGCAGAAGCCAGAAGCTGAGCCTTTGGCTGCGGGCTACCGACCCTCGCCTCGCTCGGGTTGGCGCTGGGACAGCCCACCAGTGCCTATAGGGCTGCACAGCACCCCCAATCCACAGAGGTGGGCCCCCATGGGTCCCCCACCACCACCTCCGCTACTGCGTTCCCACAAGACTTTGATGCCAGTGCCCTACAGGGAACCTCTGCAGCATTTTAGCTCAAAAAGGTGAGAGAGACACCATTAGTTGCCGTGATGCTACAGTAGTAATGACTGATAAAAGTGCATAATACAAAAACGACTACATCATCTTAAATACAAGTGCTTATGTAGTAAAATATGTGTTCCTTTGGTGGTATTGTTTTTTATTGTCGAAAAAACCCAACAAAAAAAACAGTGTACCCACGTCATACATGTAATTATTCATAATACTATACATTATATCACAAAAGTGAGTACATCCTTCACATTTTCGCAACCTTTTTTTGTCTCGAGTGACATTACTGTATAAAAAAAATTGGCTGTATTTTAGAGTAGTGAGTGTACACTGAACATGAGTCAGCCAATATATAAATAGCTGGGAACATGAGTACTATGATACAGCGTAACCCAAAATATACGAGCTTATTTAACAGAAATGTTAGTATATTGAAGCAATTTGACGAGAAACTATTAAAAAAGAGATTTGGAAACGATGTAAACATGAATAATGGGTTTCAGCCTGACAAAAGTCGATACTTTTGTAAAGGTTAGTACACTTTGAACACAGTATACAGTACTGTATATCAATGACCTATGACCTCAGAGGTTCAGCTGTCTTTAAGAAAGCAAACATAAGAACGAGCTTAAAAAGTAGATGTGTTTCTGTCAGGGGGGTTCAACTGTGGAACAGCTTTGATGATTCCTTAAAATGTTCCAGTTCCATTCACACATTTAAAAAACACTTTAAGACCAATGTCTTGAAAAAATATATCACTTTTGAATCAACACATATCAACACATAATACTATGATCAATGTTAATTAAAAACTCAATGTGAGATATAAATAATAATGGAAGTATAATTGTTTGTATATAGTATATCATTGGTACAAAGGTTTAACACGTGTACAAGGATATTTCACATGCCTTTAATGTGTATATAATTTAACTGTGTTTATGTTGTGTATAATGTGTATTTATAATATATTGTACAAAGGACATTTCATAATTTTCGGAAGTTCATCTTGTACTTGACATTGTTTATAGGGTTAGGCGCAATAAGTGTTCAACTTCAGCCTAAACCCTTTCGGTCTGCAACATTTTCTTTTTCAATCTATGAATGTACAGCTGTTTGTTTATTTTGTTGACCATTGACCGAAGAATAATAATAAACTAAACTAAACTAACTAATTAAACATAACAAGGAGGTGATGGATCAACCACTGTATCTTTGTACACAACCCTAAGCCAGTGAAGTTGGCACGTTGTGAAAATCGTAAATAAAAACAGAATACAATGATTTGCAAATCCTTTTCAACTTATATTCAATTGAATGGACTGCAAAGACAAGATATTTAATGTTTGAACTGAGAAACATATTTTTTTGGGGCAAAAAATCATGAACTTATAATTTAATAGCAGCAACACATTGCAAAAAAAGTTGTCACAGGGGCATTTTTACCACTGTGTTACATGGCTTTTCCTTTTAACAACACTTGTCAGACCACAGAACACTTTTCCACTTTGCATCAGCCCATCTTAGATGAGCTCGGGCCCAGCGAAGCCGGCGGCGTTTCTGGGTGTTGTTGATAAATGGCTTTGGCTTGCGCTGTATCAATCAATCAATCAATCAATGTTTATTTATATAGCCCTAAATCACAAGTGTCTCAAAGGAGTAGAGTTTTAACTTGCACTTACAGATGTAGCGACCAACTGTAGGTACTGACAGTGGTTTTCTGAAGTGTTCTGAGCCCATGTGGTGATATCCTTTACACACTGATGTCGCTTTTTAATGCAGTGCCGCCTGAGGGATCAAAGGTCACAGGCATTCAATGTTACGTGCAGTGATTTCTCCAGATTCTCTGAACCTTTTGATGATATTATGGACTGTAGATGCTGAAATCCCTAAATTCCTTGCAATAGCTCGTCGAGAAATGTTGTTCTTAAACTGTTGGACAATTTGCTCACGCATTTGTTGACAAAGTGGTGACCCTCGCCCCGTCCTTGTTTGTGAATGACTGAGCATTTCATGGAAGCTGCTTTTATACCCAATCATGGCACCCACCTGTTCCCAATTAGTCTGGGACGGCATAGCTCAGTTGGTAGAGTGGCCGTGCCAGCAACTTGAGGATTCCAGGTTTGATTCCCGCTTCCGCCATCCTAGTCACTGCCGTTGTGTTCTTGGGCAAGACACTTTACCCACCTGCTCCCAGTGCCACCCACACTGGTTTAAATGTAACTTAGATATTGGGTTTCACTATGTAAAGCGCTTTGAGTGAATAGAGAAAAGCGCTATACAAACATAATTCACTTCACTTCACTGTTCACCTGTGGGATGTTCCAAATAAGTGTTTGACGAGCATTCCTCAACTTTCTCAGTCTTTTTTGCCACTTGTGCCAGCTTTTTTTAAACATGTCGCAGGCAATCAAATACCAAATGAGCTAATATTTGCAAAAAATACTATATTTGCAGCCTATTCAATTGAATACAAGTTTAAAAGGATTTGCAAATCATTGTTTTCTGTTTTTATTTACCATTTACACAACGTGACAACTTCACTGCTTTTGGGTTTTTTATTTTTGTAATCAGCCTGACCTAAACCTAGTAATATTTGCGATTAACACATGGTTTCATATAATTTGACAAGGTTTATCCTTGAAGTAGGCTACATATAATTATTGATTATACTGTAGATATAAATAAAATCAAGAGTAAGGTGACTAATTCAGTGTTGATATTTGAGTGGGCCCCAGGCCCCTCTATATTAGAACAGTTGGGCACTGAGGACAATAAGGTTAAGAACCCTTGGTCTATAATGTATGTTTTCTTTGTTTTACCTCTGCTCTTGCGGTGTGTCAGGCCGGTCAGCTACCCAGAGAACCACTACAACGTGTCTCCTGCTGGAGGTGACCGAGTGCTGCCCTACAGAAACCCCTCGGCCAGCTTCTCGTCACCTTCCTCAGGCCTGGTGGCCCTCTCCACCATGGGGCCTCCCGGAATCACACCAGGGCCCTTTGTGCGCTACAAACCTTCACCTGACAGGTGGGTGGAAGTATCAGTCCCACTGTACTATATGTCACATAAAGTATCAATCATAGCTGCTTGTGTGTTTTTAAAAGAGCCATTCATTATGTTGGCGAAGAAGATGATTCATTAGATACATTCAAGTCTGTGGTGGGGGGATCCTCAGGTGTATCGGCCTGACTGTAAAGGGTTGATAACGTCTTGGTTTTATTCATCTGAAATGCAAAACAGAAAGCAAATAATCAAATTGTTGGCTTACTGTATTTAAAAGTGCTGTGTAAATGTCGCCTAAGTAAGTGTGGCACACTCGCTGGCTGTATTGACATTGCACTTATAGTGTGTTAGGGGTTTATTATGGCGTCATCTGCTGGAATAAAAAAGTCACTACATTTGACCTGCAAATAAAGTTAATAGTAAATACAATACTTTTTTTTTTTTATTCAAACAAATAACAATGCGGGAATAAATATGAAGTGCGTAATTCTTTCAAAGAGCCAAATACTGAACAGTCAAAAAACAATATTCACTTTATTTGACGCTATGGCAGGTGTCGGCAACCCAAAACGTTAAAAGAGCCTTGTTGGACCAAAAATACAAAAAACAAATCTGTCTGGTGCCGCAAAAAATGAAAAGTGTTCTAATGAAGGCAACACATGACGTGTCTATAGTAGTTATATTAGCCTACTATCAACGTGACTTTATAAGCCTCATACAAGTGTTATAATGAAGGCAACACACGATGTGTCTATAATAGCCTACTATCAAAAAATTACTTTAAAAGTCGTATATAAGTATTATAATGAAGGCAACACATGATGTGTCTATAATAGCCTACTATCAAAAAATGACTTTAAAAGTCTTATATAGGTGTTATAATGAAGACAACACATAATGTAAGTGTCTATATTAGTTATAATAGCCTACTATCAAAATGACTATGTGTCGCAGGCTGATGCAAATCTTCGTTGACGGAAATGTTGAAATGTAATATTTATTCTACATATTTTTACAACATTAGAAACCATTAGTAAATCAGAGGCTACTCAGAAGGTGAGGTAACTCCTGGAAATTACTGGCTTTTAATGGCCAAAGGTACAGATGTGTGTGTCCAAGTTAAAGGAAACGGCAGGCTGTGTTCTTTTAATAGATTTATTACAATTTTTGGCAAGTGTTTGCTGTGATCTGGAACAACATGGCACACAAACAACTATCCGAAATGTGTCATGAGACATGCAAATTATATACAAAGAGGATGAAAGTAAAGGATGTTAAATGAGCTCAAATATACGTACAAATGAGGCATAATGATGCAATATTTACATACAGTTAGCCTAAATAGCATGTTAGCATTGATTAGCTTGCAGTCATGCACTGACCAAATATGCCTGATTAGCACTCCAACAAGTCAATAACACCAACAAAGCGCACCTTTGTGCATTCACGCACACCATAAAACTTTTGGTGGACAAAATGAGACAAAGAAGCAGTGTAAGATTTTACATGTAAACAAACTGTTGCGTCACAGTCCACACTATGGTGAGTTCAAGAACCGCCGAAATGAGTAGGACAAAACGATGTTCACCAAATAGTCTCATCAGTGAAGCATACACACAAACATATTAAACAGTGGTAGTTCTAACAATTGGGAAGGTTTGTGTCGTGTTTGTCCTCAAACAAAAACATCCATCCATCCATTTTCTACCGCTTTTCCCTTTTGGGGTCATACTAAAATTAAAATAAAAAAATGTCCCCATCTTTTTTACATATGCTCCAGGGAGCCACGAGGGCGGCACTAAAGAGCCGCATGCTGTCTGTAAAGTTCCACCAAAATTGATACAGGTGTAAATAGAACTGTTTGCATCTGGACTTACAGTGACTATAGAATTTAAAAAAGCGATGCGAGAGAGAGAAGAAGAAAAAAAAAAAGGCAAATTCAAGGCAGTGCTGAAGTTGCTAAAAAAGTAAAAAATAATATCACAAAGCCAGCAATAACATTTCTTTGACACATCTTTTGTCCATCCAGTCAGTACAAACCCCCTTTATAGTGCAGTTTTAATCAATATATGTAATTGCAATGTAATTTTACATCATGAAAAAAAATTGTGAGATGGACTTTTTTTTTTTTTGTCTTTAAAACGCTGATTTTACACTTTTTACCTGACCCCCACGTTATGGGATCAAAATAATAAAGAAGTTTTCCCTTCTCTTAGTTCGATTTAGATTGATGATAGCGATGAAAGGCGTTGTCAAACGTGGCCTGCCACGCTGAATTCTTTCAGAACGAGCTTTTACTCATGAGCTAAAAAAGAAGCACTTCCTGATACACAGCTTCACACTGACCAAGTCTTCTTAAAGTGACACACATTGAGGTATCGAGGGACACACTATCACATGTTTGACCCATCATTTGTATTTATTTTAGTGCTTTACTGTCTGATTTTGAATGCATATGTGTTTGTGCATTGTATACAAGGGACATGATCATATTTACAAAACCATTCAAATGATTCTCAAACAGTAAAATCCCCATGCCCCGTGTGTTCTGTACAGATATGGACCAGGACAGCGCCCCCTGCTGCCTTATGAGCCCCACCTCAGTGTGGATATCATGTCCAGCGGAGAGTCGTCTTCAGGCTTCACCAGCCAGGAAAGCACCATGGAGCGCTGCAAAACTGGTACATTCTCTTCATTGTCCATTTTGAACACTTCATTTGGTTTCTGCTTGAACGCAACAAGTATACAGTTGTTACCGCTCGGCAGTCAACCAACACAGAATGACATTTATTTATTTTTTTCTACTTGTCTCTATGTGTATGTGTGTTCTTGTATTTCTCCCCTTCTTGAGACAAAGTAAATAATGAAGATTAAAAAACAATTACAAACAAAAAATTCGACATCAACAAAAAATTCACCAAAAGCATACCTTTGTTATATTTGCATAGTTTGTATATATTGTTAATGTTGTAAATACAAATCTTTATACATCTAGAAAGGGTGGTCCTAAAGAGATAGGCATTTTTCGGAGGTCTCAAGAAGGCAACAAATGAATGCGTGTGTGTGTGTGTGTGTGTGTGTGTGTGTGTGTGTGTGTGTGTGTGTGTGTGTGTGTGTGTGTGTGTGTGTGTTGTATTTCTATCCTTCTTTTGAGACATGAAGAAGGAATAGTAGCTTCCATATGAGGAGGTGTGAACAAGTGATGACATAAATCATGGTCCCAATAACATTGCATCTAATACACAATGTCTCATTAGCACCCCTGCTGGTGACATCTATCAAAATGAGGGTGGTCCCAAAAAGGAGGGATTTTTCAAATTGATTGTGTGTCGCTTTTAAAAGTGCTCCCCCTCTGGCCAACGTATGTAATAACCAGTGTGAGTAAGAAATTGAAATGTGCCCCCTTTGGCCAAAATTAATAAATATGTATATAGAGACATACTGTAAAAACTTTTAAGTAAATAATGAAGATTAAAAACCAATTACAAACAAAAAATTCAACAACAACAAAAATAAATAACCAAAAGCATACCTTTTTTATATTTGCATAGTTTGTACTTATTATTAATGTTGTAAATACAAATCTTTATATATCTAGAAAGGGTGGTACTAAAGAGGTAGGCTTTTTTCAGAGGTCTCAACAAGGTAACAAGTGTGTGTGTGTGTGTGTGTGTGTGTGTGTGTGTGTGTGTGTGTGTGCGCGCGTGCGTGTGTGTTCTTGTATTTCTCCCCTTCTTTTGGGACATAAAGAAGGAATAGTAGCTTCCATATGAGGAGGTGTGAACAAGTGATGACATAAATCATGGTCCCAATAACATTGCATCTAATAGAGAATGTCTCATTTGCACCCCTGCTGGTGACATCTATCAAAATGAGGGTGGTCCCAAAAAGGAGGGATTTTTCTAATTGATTGTGTGTCGCTTTTAAAAGTGCCTCCCCTCTGGTCAACATATGTAATAACCAGTGTGAGTAAGAAATTGAAATGTGCCCTCTTTGGCCAAAATTTATCAAAATAGATTAATAAATATGTATATAGAGACATACTGTAAAAACTTGAAGTAAATAATGAAGATTAAAAACCAATTACAAACAAAAAAATTCAACAACAAAAAAAAAAATAACCAAAAGCTTACCTTTTTTATATTTGCATAGTTTGTATATATTATTAATGTTGTAAATACAAATCTTTATATATCTAGAAAGGGTGGTCCTAAAGAGGCAGGCTTTTTTCGGAGGTCTCAAGAAGGTAACAAGTGTGTGTGTGTGTGTGTGTGTGTGTGTGTGTGTGTGTGTGTGTGTGTGTGTGTGTGTGTGTGTGTGTGTGTGTGTGTGTGTGTGTGTGTGTGTGTGTCTAAATGGTATAATAAGCACAGCTAGGGATCGGTACCGGGCGGTGTTCCCTGGGCACCACGCCTACTGTTTGTGGGTTGGGCTCTCGGGGGTGATGGGGCCGTGCTCTGGCTCCCACGCACTCTGGGAGTCGAATATATTGTACATACAAATTCACATATGCTCACATACATACATTAGGTACCTACGCTCCCACATACATACATAAATACAGTACATACTTACATACAAAGTTTGTACACCCACATTCAATATACAAACATACACATACACATACTGTACATATACACTCACTGTACAAACACATATACACATTCTGTACATATACATTCACTGTACAAACACATATACACATTCTGTACATATACATTCACTGTACAAACACATATACACATTTTGTAGATATACAAGTACATATGCATACTTACACTCATGCACATAATCACGTTTCATCAAACATATATTAACGTTGTTGCCCTAGGGTAAACTGGGTATAACACATGGCACACTGACAAAGCTTAACCTATTGTTACTATAACAATCTACAAGGTTAATGTAGGTTGCTTCTCTTTCTCCCCCTCCATTTTTCTGCATTCTTTCGTATCTCAAGTTATCATTACATATATGTATTGTTGCATTTGAACAACTGTATTGGTGATAATAAAGGTAAAGTATTGGTAGTGTTCTTTATCAATAGCGCTATTTCTATTGGTATTTGTATTGATCCATTTGTAGTGTAATAATGCTCATTGTCATTTCTGTATTTTTTTTTTTTTTCGCTAACTGCTTATTTGCTATTACTTTTACCATCATATTTGTACATGTCGTATTTGCTGATGTTGCTCTATTGTTGTTGTTGTTGTTGTTTGCTGTTGTTGTTTTTGTCTCTCTGTCTAATCCCCCTCTTGTCCCCACAATTTCCCCCTCTGTCTTCTTTTTTTTTCTCTTTCTATCCCCTCCTGCTCCGGCCCGGCTGCACTAAATGATAATATAAATACATTTAATAAAGTCAAATACAAAAAAGGCAACAAGAGAAGTATCCTACACTTCTCTTTTGTAAAGTAAATCTGAACAGCCGACATGGGCATCTACATCAACTATATGATTTGCCTGAGAAGCTGGACAGGACACACAAAAAAAAAAAATCCGTTGGCACTACCGGGTATCTATTCACATAAACTCAACAACGGTGCCATATTTCAATTCCTTTGGTGCACATGATGTGCTGTCAGGTTGCAGACTGAACACCAGCTCAAGGAAACAACTACTTAGCAGCACTCATGGCGGACTCAGTCAACTTCCCTCTGAGTAATGTTGCAATGTTCAACACCAAGAAAGATAGAAAATGCTTAAACACGAAGTAAGGCTTCCCTCTTCCAAAAATGCTTCTACCACTCCCCGCCCTCCACCACCAAACGTCTTGATTGACACCGCCCCTCTTCTTCTCCATCCCATAACTTTAGACACACTAACGCAGGCCTGTCTGCTTGAGGTCTGCCTCTTAAGTTTCATTTTGCCAACTACATTGCAAATGAGACTCCAATACGAACAATATAGAACAACTAGACAGCAGTTATCGTAAGCATCTATTTGTTTCAATGTTATATTGATAAAAGAAGAGGTAAAAGAAAACAGATTTTTGGGCGTATTAATAGATGATAAAATGAACTGGAAATCTCATATAAAAATATACAACATAAGGTGGCAAGAAACACACAAATAAAGCTAAATATGCATTGGACCAAAAATCACTTAATATTCTTTACTGCTCACTAGTGTTACATATCTGAGTTATTGTGTAGAAATATGGGGAAATAACTACAAATGGTAGTTATTTCCGTTAACCGTGTTACAAAATAGATCAATTAGACTGATACATAATGTTGGATATAGAGAACATACAAACACTTTATTTATTGAGTCAAAAATATTAAAGTTCGATGATTTGGTAAAATTGCAAACAGCTAAAATGATGTACAAAGCAAACTATAACCTGCTACCAAAGAATGTACAACAATTCTGCTCAACTAAAGAGGAGAAATATAACCTTAGAGCAAAATCTAATTTAAAACTTTTG